>NC_140976.1:62672744-62790244 GCF_056783735.1 Eptatretus burgeri | reverse complement strand
TATATATATACACACACACACACATGTATGGGCCAACAATCATCAAATTTGGCACACAGACCATGTCTGACCCGGGGATTGTGCAAAGAGTATTTTCATCCACCACAGCCTTTAAAGAACCTGAACACCTCTAAGACTCTGTCTGTATGTTTGTGGTTTTTCCATTGTCGTGAGTCAGGTCAGGTTCGATCTGTGACCTGCTACAGGTACCATGTAAACCTGTACTTACCTGTTCCATGGTCGGGTTGTCGGCGACTAAACCGTCTCCCCCACCAGGTTTTGTGGTGAGCGGGGTGTTTGGATATGGACACCCAGCAGGATTAAAAACAAAACCTGTCAAAGGGCGGAGGAGCTCCTTGTGAGCCAACGGCCATCCATATCTAGTGCCCAACTGTGTCTGCAGACGTCCTCCTGCAGTTGGGTCACTTCTTATTAGGAGGTTGGTGGCAGGATTTACACTCCAGCCACCGTAAAACGCTTCATTCCGCAAAACGTAAAAACGCAAAAAAATCTGAAAACCCACTCCGTGGGAGTACCTCCTGTGCAGCTTCCCTTCGCAGGGCAGCTCACCGGATGACGGGATTGGGGCAAAGCCTTCAGGACCCCCAATCTTTGATCAGAGGGAAACCACAGGGTAACATCCCTGGGTCAGATTGCGGGAGAGTGTGTCGGAGTGGTGCTGAGGTGTCGTCCACCAGACGGCGGTCTCCTTGGGTTAACCTGAGGCGGTCCCTTCGGGTGGGTGCCTGGAATGTCCTATCCCTAAGAGAGGATGATCACTTGTCTCTGTTATCATCTGAGCTCAAGCGTTTGGACATCGGGATTGCAGCTCTCTCTGAGGTTCGGAGACCGGATTGCGGCGAGATAATGGTGGGTGGTTACACCTACTATTGGTCTGGTCGCTCTGATAGTTACCATACCCAAGGAGTTGCTGTTGCTGTGTCCAATAAGCTGACCCCAATGATAATTGAGGTAACACTGGTCAACGAGCATATTATGAGATTAAGGATTCGTCGCTCCTTAGGTGTCATTTCCCTTGTCTCTGTTTATGCTCCGACTGAGGCGAGTGATCTCACCGTGAAGGATGCATTCTACGCCACACTCGAGTCTGTGGTTGAACATGCCCCAGACGAGATACACTTCTAGTCTTGGGGGATTTCAATGCATCGACTGGAACTGATAGAGATGGTTATGAGGTGTGTGTTGGTCCCCATGGGTCAGGAACTATGAACCAGAATAGCAATAAGTTACTTGACTTTGCAAGAAGTCATGGACTTAGGGTGGCTGGTTCATGGTTTCAGCACCCACAAGCTCATCGCTGGACTTGGTATTCCAACGCTGGCGGTGTGGCAAAGGAGATTGACCATGTCCTCATTGACAGTTGTTGGAGGATGATCCAGAACTGCAGGGTCTACCGGAGTGCTCAGTTCCTCAATACTGACCACAGGCTTGTTGTAGCAACTCTAAAGCTGCACCTTAAATCCTGGAGAATGGTACCATCCCAGCCTAGGCTGGATGTTGCCAAGCTCAGGGATGAGAGAGTAGCTGAGGAGTTTGCGAACAGGCTGAGTGGACACTTGGGGGGTCTGGGTGCTTTGGGAGGTCCTGAAGAGTTGTGGAGCGCCTTCAAGACCACCGTCCTTGATGTTACCGGTGGATGTCTTGGAACTCACCGCAGGGCAAAGAAGAATTTTGTCTCTCGAGTGACACTGGATACCATTGATCAGAGTCGCAGGGCTAGGCTGAATGGCAGAGCTGAGCTGTTCACGGAGCTGAGGCGTAAAACTGTACGTGCACTGAGGGTGGACAAGGAGGCCTATGTGCGAGGAATCTGTGAGGGGGTAGAGCATCACCTGTGGACAGGTGATTCTCGTCCCGCTTACAGGGGAATTCGCGCATTACGTTCATCCAAGCCCATCCCTCGGAGCACTGCAGTTCGAGCAGAGAGTGGTAGGCTCTTGACAGAGGAGTCTGAAGTGAAGGCCCGCTGGGCCGGTTACTTTGAGCGGTTGTACCAGGCTGATCCCCCAGCTGTCGAGTTGGACATCAAGGGTGTTGCAATCCCTGTTGCTGACCCTCAAATCAACTGTGGTCCACCTTCGCTTGTGGAAACACGGGCTGCGGTGAACCAGTTGAAACGGGGCAAAGCTCCAGGGATCTGTGGCATCCATGCCGAACTTCTCAAGGCTGGTGGAAATGCTGCACTCGTGTCGTTGCATGCAGTTTTGTGCTCTGCCTGGAACACAGGCATCATCCCAACTGACTGGAAGAGGGGCCTTGTTGTCCCTCTCTTGAAAGGGAAGGGTGATCGCCAAGACTGCAACAACTACCGAGGGGTGACGCTGCTCTCAGTGCCGGGCAAGGTCTTTGCTCGGATAATTCTTGATAGGGTTCGCCACCATCTGCTTGAGCACCAGCGTCCAGAGCAGTCAGGCTTTACACCAAAGAGGTCAACGATTGACCGTATCCTTGCACTTCGTGTCCTCACCGAACGCAGACGAGAGTTTTGGCAGGGGCTGCTTGCAGCCTATGTTGATCCCTGTAAAGCGTTCGATTCAGTGAATCGGGATGTCCTCTGGAGGATTCTTGGTCTTCGTGGGGTGCCACCAAAACTGATCGATCTGATGTCTGAACTCTACTCTGGTACTGAGAGTGCTGTGAAGTGTGGTGGTACCACCTCTGACTTATTTCCAGTTGTTACTGGAGTTCGTCAGGGATGTGTACTTGCCCCCACACTTTTCAGCACTTGTATGGACTGGATTGTAGGGAGGATATTGGAGAGATCAAGCTGCAGTGCATCGTTTGGGAATGTCAATATCTCGGACCTTGATTTTGCAGACAATGCAGTCATCTTTGCGGAGACTTTAGACATCCTTTTGGGGGCCCTCGAGGTGCTGAATGAGGAGTCGGAGCCGCTGGGATTACGGGTTTCTTGGGTCAAAACTAAGATCCAGGCTTTCGGTGACATCTTGGATGCTGCTGTCCTGTCTGTGTCTGTTTGTGGTGAGGATGTTGAGGTCGTGGAGAGATTCACTTACCTTGGCAGTGATATTCATGTCTCCGCTGGCTGCGAGTCAGAGGTCAATAGACGTCTGGGTCGGGCCTGGGGAGTCATGGATTCACTGGATCATGGGGTGTGGCGCTGCCGGTACCTGTGCGGGAGGACGAAAGTCCGAGTCTTCAGGTCCTTGGTACTTCCAGTCTTGCTCTATGGGTGCGAGACTTGGACTCTGACCAAGGATCTGAGACGGAGACTTAATTCCTTTGGTACCAGGTCTCTTCGGAGAATCCTTGGCTATCGCTGGTCGGATTTTGTATCCAACGAGCGGTTGCTGAGAGAGACTCGGATGAGATTTGTTACCTGCATAGTCCGTGAGCGTCAGTTGCGGCTGTATGGACATGTGGCTCGTTTTCCTGACGCTGATCCTGCTTACCAGATTCTCTCAGCGAGGGAGTCTCATGAGTGGAGGAGGCCAGTGGGCCGACCACGTGCCTCATGGTTGCAGCAGGTTGACCATCATCTCAAGGAGATGGGGATGGGCCTGGCACCTGCCTGCCTGAAAGTGGACGCAGCGACGCGCTGTTCTGGCACATGCTCCCATACATGACCTGACCTGCATATGTGTGCTTTCCGTGTGCCGCAGAATAAATGTGCCTTATGTTGAACTGTTTTCCCGTTTCGCTTCGTCTTTTATTTAATTGAAGCTCCATCTTGCTTCACGTAAAGGATTGATAGTGGGCTTAATATGCCCGATAATTAATCGGAACCGTCGAGGTCGACGATAACACCGCTCAGTTATCCCGATAGTACGGAACGGGTCGCTTAAGTGGCCCGTGTCCGGAGTCGACCTGCGGCGAGGTGCGATCGCCCGGTCTACCCTCCGTGTGGGTACTTAGGTAGGTCGAATTTGGCGAACAACCCTATCCCACGCGGGGGGCCGATTGGCACGATCGTGGTGAGGCCGAAAGGCCCACCCGTGACTAGTTCCCGGCGTTAGTCAGAGAGGGTCACGACAGAATTGTCCGTCCGGTGGGCGACGTGCTGCGATTCGAGTTACGTGGCCGCTCGCACGCCGGCTGGCGCGAATTCGCAACAATATATATATATATATATATATATATATATATATATGTATATGTATATATACATATATATATATATATATATATATATATATATATATATATATATATATATATATATATATATATATGTATATATGTATTGTTACGAATTTGGATTTCGATTGCACACAACATACAGGTTCCTTTAGTCAGCTATGTCAATAAGTGCTTGTTCCCAAGATAGCTCACCTTCCATTGTTTAAATGTTTAGAAATCGATTAAGTGCGCTGCGTGATTCACTTTAATAGTTAGGGAGCGATCAAAACACAATGGAGACCACGCTCCCCCTCTTCTGCGAAGAGGAAGAAGAGCCCTTCCGTCCCGTGATTCATCACGTCAACAACTCCCTCCCACCCGTGGTTGAGCGGGGGAAGGATCACGAGGGCATGAGTCACGCCGGGCGCGGGGGAGGGGACGGAGAAGGATAAAGAGGAGATCCTTTCTTTGTTCGGGGGAAGTGGTTGTTCAGCAGACCTTCGGGTCCTGTTTGGCTTGGGTTAGGGTTGAGGCTTTCGGAAGATTTTTGCTCCTGCTTTGGTTGTTCAGCAGGCCGTCGGGTCCTGCTTGGCTCGGTAGAGCTTCGGCTGCGGCCTGGCTCGGGAGGAGGCTTTTGAAGGCTTTCTGCTTTGGTGATTCAGTGAGCTTCGGCTTCTGCTTGGCTCAGAAGAGCTTTTTGCTTCGAGCTGCTTTGTTTGGAAGAGAGTTGAGCCGGTTGCCCGACTCGGGCTGCGAGTGGTGGCTTCTTCTTCTTGGTTCATGGAGCTCTTTGTTCTCCGTTTGGTGCGACTCATCGGCCTCATCTTGGAGGTGGTTCCTTGGGGAAGCGACGCATCGACGGGAAGGATCGGCGCCTTGTCTCACCAGCACGTGAAGCACGGGAGGATTCGTGGGAGCACGGTAAGGATTGAGGCTCACGGCGATTGGATCCAGCTCGCTCTCGCTGGAGCACGGGTCTGAACAACCTGAAGACCACACGAGGTGGAGAGGTTCGAGATAGGTTCTGGGTTTCAGCTCACCTGTCCTCCGAGTTGGAGCCTGTTATTAAAGGCCTCAGCCACCATTTCTTGGGTGTGTGTGTGCGTACGTGTGTCCGTGGGCCCGTCTAATAAGTAGGAAATTGTTAAGTGCTTTGTGTGCTGTAAATGTTTGCATTGCATTTCGTATAGTCGGTATAGTTCTGCTCTTACGTGCTTCCCTCGTTCCCCATTATTATTAATGAACACCCCAATTGTTAAATGTTTTCAGCTCGTCGCATCGATTCTTTCATTGACTGAGCATTCCGTGTGTTGGGAGTTAGAAAGCCGTTGGTTTGCTGTAAAAGGGGGACATTTGGACCCATGTCGGCGATTAAGCCGCTCAGAATCGTGCACGGGACAGGCTCGCCTCAGCGGCTTGTTCCGTACGAGTTCCGTCGAGGGTAGAATACCCCGGGAGTTGGATCACGTGGGTATTTAGGTAAATTGAAGATTGGCAATCGACCCTACCCCACGTGGTCTGCCCATTGGCATATTTTGGTTCTTGTACAAGGACCCGTCAACTCGGACTTATCCGGGCGGCGATCTATATTCCAGGCGATCGGTCGGGCCGACTCGACTTGCGGCTCCGTCAGAGCGGTCAGTTCGCGGCCGACCCCCGACACCGTAACAATATATATATATATATATATATATATATATATATATATATATATATATATATATATATATATATATATATATATATATACATACATATATTATATAGGGCATGGGGCCGGCAACCCCACCCTATAAAAATTTGAATCGCTACAGAAACAGCAACAAGACGGTGACATTTTGCTGCCCAATGCAGCACTCGGGACAGGAGGAACCAAGTCTGAGCAAGTAAGAACCTGCACCAGGAGCTTGGGGTTTCGATAGGAACAGTGGAACACCAACAGGCTAACCTATTCAATTCATCCTTGTATAATATGACTGGTTATTCCCAAAATGTTGTGTATGTGAGCTTGGCCAACACCTGTGCACATTTGAGGGTCGATCTGTCGGGAATCGAATGTATTACATTTACATATTTATATTTAATGCAGAATGGAAATTAATATACAAAGAATGCACAGTGTCTGTGGGGCGACACTGAGTCTAACCAATGGTTGCACAATTCTGTATAACCTTAAACAAGGAAACGAGTTGGCAATCTGGTCCGTTATTGCCGTGTTGCACTCCCGAGTTAATTTTTGCTGCAGCTGCAAAACGTCGATTTCTGGGCCAGATCCTGTTTTTTTTCTGGCCATCTGTTCACCTCACCCATTCCTCCTCCAAGTGTTCTTCGGCTGTGTCCCTCAACCCTGCTGTTAGTGTTTCCCTCCTTTCTACTGTGTTCATGTATTTATGACTTTGGTTATTTACGACATCACCTCAGCAAGCAACAATCTTCTTGATGCTTTACAAAAGTCTAAATCAACTCGATCTTGATCAGGTGACCCAACCTGTGTGTTAGTCAAATCTCAAGAGGATTATCAGCATGAGGCCGAATCGCATACAATATTTGGTTGGATCCAGCCTTTGGATACATTCTCCCCTGCCGAGCACCCTTCTGTATTCTGTATTCTGCATTGCTATGGTGTTGTCAGCAATGCAGCTGCTTGTGCATCCGATGGGGGCAATACGGGCAGTGGAAGGCGGCCAGCCATGGGCAATCACACTTCTGTTTCTGCGGTAAATGTACAGTCAGCCCATAGACCCAGTGCCTTCTACACAGCACACATCCATCCTCTCTTACCTTCCTCCTGATCCAGCATAGGGGTCGAGCAAAATGGGATCGTTACGATGTGTGAAGGTGTCTTTCCCAGCAGGTGATAGGCACCAGCCAACCCACATGGAAAAGTCAGACATCAT
Source organism: Eptatretus burgeri (assembly GCF_056783735.1). Classification (NCBI taxonomy): domain Eukaryota; kingdom Metazoa; phylum Chordata; class Myxini; order Myxiniformes; family Myxinidae; genus Eptatretus; species Eptatretus burgeri. The sequence goes on along the minus strand of NC_140976.1, from coordinate 62,783,246 downwards.
TATGGTCAGTGAGCCAGTTTTGATACAATATGATTTCTGCCTCGTGTTGTGAATGTCAAAGCAAATAAACCCATTAATGACCCTATCTCTCAATGGTAAAGAATCACTTGCAAAGTTATCAGATCCGGATTCGGATCTTCATCAAGATTGAATGAGTTCATCCTTGTCACACACCCAACCTGCCCACAAAATTTTATCTGGATCCGTCACACAACTTTTTGAGATATCCTGCACACAAACAAACAAACAAGATGTCATGCAGAGCACGATACTTGCAAAATCCATAAAACAAAATAATTGGTGGTTGAATTCAATGACCAAATATGCAACTCCTCTTAAAATTTCAAGTGAATTGGATGAAAATTTACAATTTTAGAAATCTGCCCTATGTTGACCTTTTGGTCTATGTTGACCTCCAAAATAATTGGTGGTTGAATTCAGTTACCCGAAATATATGCTGTATATCCTCTTCAAATTTCAAGTCAATCGGATGAGAATTGAGGATTTTATAAATACCACCTTAGTTGTTGACCTTTGGCCTTTGTTGACCTTTTGGCCGAGGTTGACCTCAAAAAGAAATAGTTGAATTCAGTCAGCTCATTTGAAAATCCTTTTAAAATTTCTACTCAATCATATGAAAATTAAGGAATTTCGAAATTTAACCCAAGTTGTTGACCTTTGGCCTATGTTGACCTTTTGGTCGATGCTGTCCTCAAAAATAATTGGCTCATTGAATTTGGTGACCTGAAATGTAAATCCTCTTCAAATTTCAAGTCAATGGGATGAAAATTGAGGATTTTAGAAATCTCACAAAAGTTGTTGACCTTTGGCCTTTGTTGACCTTTTGACCTTTAGACCTCAAAAACAATAAGCTTCTTCCTAATGACAAACTCGACCATATGGTGGAGTTTTGTGAAGGTCGGTTTAAAATTGTGACCTGTAGACGACAAACAGACAGATACACAATAACAAAATCGACTGACCAATATACTTGAAAAATCTTCGGTTTTGCAAGTAACAAACAAACAAACAGACAAACAGAGAGGGATGAATACATAACCTCCTTCCATCTTCGGTGGCGGAGGTAATAAACAACCATATAGGAACACCTGCCAGTTTGCTCATTATGCAATGACACCTCTGTGGAGTAATTTAAAAGAGAGAAAAGCTGGACTCACCTACTTCAGCCATAATCATGCTGCTTTTCGTCTGATAACTTAATTGCACTAATGTTTATATGGATAGAGCAAATCCAGGCCTAAAGGTCCATGCATCATGGAGCAATTTTTGCTTGGTTGAGATATTGTGTTCCTTTGTGACATCATATTTCCCCACTGAGGGGGTAATGCTGTGAGTATGCAAGCACGCCCCATTGTGCATCGGCCTTGCGCCTAGGTTTATCGACGATGAGCCTCCTCGCACACTTTTGAAAGCGACAATGCAATTGTTCAACCAGGGTAAAAGACTGCTCGTGAGATGTCATATCACGTCCGTGAAAAGACTCGTGGTCGACTCAATGGTTAAAAATACACTTGGGTGCCCATTTGACGTGGGTGTCAAACTTTGAGCTTGCATCTCAATCCCACTGAGAATCTAATGGATAAGTTAAAGCACCGGCACTGAAATCCCATGCAGCAACATTGCATTAACCATGGGCAGGCAGTTGATGAATTATGGGACAAGTCAAGATAAATTTCACTTTAGACATTCTGCAGTCTCGCACAGGGACAAGGTTATTTTTTTTTTCACGGTTATTCACGCTGAAGGCGCTTGCAGAAAGTACCAGACAGACGATTGCATCATTGTTATGACTTATTCTTGCTCTACGATACTTGTGTCCAACCAACATTGAATCCGGTTACGGAAAATGCATGCGTCGATTAACCATAATTTGATGGCATTGAAATTAAATGTCTTTTCTCACTTATTTCAAATATATTTCATATTTCAAGCTTCGTCAGTATTGGCCTCTTTGAATATTATCCTTACCCTCACAAGTATAGATACTCGCTTTGCTATGACAAATCTATGATGCATGCGGGTTTGCACGACGAGGCCAATTTTACAACTGTGGCCAATAATTTGAATGTGGACAATGTATTTACCAAACAGTTATCCCGTTCCTCAACTCGTGGACCACTTCTGGTGACATTCATGATCAGAGTTCTCCAAACATCCCTATCTTTCACTGCTTCCCGAAGCTCTGGCAGAGACGGCCCAGTTGCAGCCCATACCCGATCCATTGAGCGCATGCAAGGTCTGTCTCTTCCTCTTCTTCACACAACCATACCCAGCATGGTTGATTTCTCCAGACTTTTGTTTTCTGCTCACATGATGTGTCCAAAGTATGACAGTTTCTGTTTGAGCAAATATCGGAGTAAAATTAGTTGGAGATATATTTATCATTAACATGTTCAAAATGACCGATATTTTGCCGATGCACTTTTTCCAACCGACGAGTGAAATTGATCATTTCTCTGCATCACAACTGCTCGTTGATAAAGTTGCACAATTCCATAACCTTTGCCGGCTATTCCATGTGGGTTTGTGTGAAGATCTAACTCATCAAATTTCCCCATAAAAAATAATCGCATGGATTTAAGTCAGGGTTCCGAATGAGCCGTGCCATTCCACATTGGTACCCATCTGGAATTTTGAAATATATGACACTTGACATCTTCAAAAGTTTCATGGAGAAAGTTTAGGACAAGCTTTATGTTGTAGGCTTTTGCATCATCTTGAATGAAACACTGTGTTCATGGACAGCTCTTTTTTCTATTTTTTTTTGTATACAATGTGGAGGCTCATATGAGAGCTAACACAGAACATACAACAAGGGGAGCAGTAGACAAGATGGGCAGGAGAGGGAAAGAAAAAACAGTGGGGAACAGAGACATTATGAGATATGTGGAAGGGAGAGGGATGGGGCAGGGAACACGGGGTACACAAGATGGACACAACAAGGACTTTCAGGTCCTTACATTACAGGGACTTTCAGGAAGGAAAGCAGAGAATTGAAGGAGGTGCGTTTGGGGTGGATTAACGGGGGTAGAAAAGATTGTGGTTTTGGATTGGGGAAGACAAGAGGTGGTGGTGAACAGCTATTTTGAAGACCAGGAGGGATGAGTGAGATTGAAGAGAGGGTGAGAGTTTGTTCCAAAGGTGGGAAAGAAGAGGAATGAAAGAGTGAAGGTGAGCAGTGATTCTTGCTTCGGGTAGTTTTACCAAAAGGGAGTTGCTGGTGGACCTTGAGCACCCTACGGATATATGGGAGGGGGAGGGGGGAGACATATTGCAGACAGAGCAGGGGGGCGAGACTGGAGAGGAGACAGTAGAAGACAGAAAGACTACTGACCTGCCGACGTTAAGAGAGTGAGGGGCCCAAAGACTCAGCCTCATCACGGGAGATACCAATGAACCTAAATGCCTTGGTTTCCACAGCATGAAGCCGAGAAAGGTGAGAGGTGGGAGCGCCAGCCCAGAGGGGGGAGCAGCACTCCGTCAGGCTGTGGACGAAAGCTTTGTATGTGGCCAGGAGCTCAGGTGTGCCAAGGAAGGATTTTGCACGATGGAAGATTCCCAATCAGCGACTGGCTTTGGAGGCCAGCTTGGAAATGTGGCTTTCCCAGGAATGATCAAGGAAGATAGTGAGACCCAGAAGCTTGAATGAAAGGACTTCTTCAAGAGAATTGTTGATAAAGTAGGTGGGGGAGGGGGGTCCAGATGGTCCTTTCGGAGAGACACAGTGAGTGTGTGAGATTTGTCAGGATTGAAAAACATGTTCCACATGTTGGACCAGTTTGTGATTTTATCCAGATCTGCAGAGAGTGAAGAAGCTGCTGCTTGCCGATCTGAGAGATGACGGACGGTATGGCAGAGAGTGGAGTCATCAGCAAAGTGATAAAAAGATTTTCCAGAGTCAGAGAGATCATTGATGAAAACTAGAAAAAGAACAGGGCCAAGAACACTACCTTGAGGGACTCCAGCCTGGACAGGAAGAGAGGATGAAAGAACTCCATTTCAGGCCACATGTTGGCTGCAACAGGAGAGGAAGTCTGAAAGCCTTGGAGATGGCCTTGGATACCATATGGAGATACCATATTGAAATGGAGATGGCCTTGGATACCAGAGGAATGGAGTTGGTTGAGCAGGGCAGGGTGCCAAACCGTGTCAAAAGCACGTGTGTCCCAAACCAATCACTTTCTCGACTCAGATATGTCGAGGGGGATGACTGATTTTATATCTGGCATTGAGTATCTCCATCCATTGTTGGGAGAGCAGAAGCACCATATTCAGCATAGAGTGACCTGGTCTGAAACCAAATTGATGATCAGAAATCAAGCCATTGGAGAAGAGGAAGGATTTAATGTCTGAAGTGATGATGGATTCCATAACCTTGCTGATGATTGGGAAAAGGCTGATTGGTCTGTAGTTGCAGTGATCTGCTTTTGCACCTTTTTTATGCAGGGCAGTGATGTTTGCTGATTTCCAAGCAGATGGCAGATGACCTTGAGCAAATGAGATGGTGAATAGAACAGAGAAAGGGTGAGCAAGAGCAGCAGAACAGGTTTTTAGGATATGTGGGATGATGCCGTCTGGACTGGTTGCAGAATCTGAGTCGAGATTTGAGAGCAAACTCTCCACTTTGTCAGGAGAAAAGGACACAGAGTCCAGGAACAGCTGAGTGTGACTGGATTAGGTGGGTACAGAAAGTGATTGGTTTGGGACACAAGATTTAGAAGCAAACATGGAGTTTGGGTATTCAGCCTTTTAACGTGCAGTGTCAGCTGTGCAGCCATTTGAGGTAAGGGAGAGGATGGAGGGGGAACATACACCAGAAACAGAGTTAACTAGATGCCACCAGGACCTCCACCAGGGGAGGGAGACAGGTTTGAGAGTTCAGACTTGAGATTGCAAAGATGGTGATTTCTGGCTCTCCTGAGGGTAGACACACTTGTTTTGAGCTTTCTGGAAGGAACTGAGATTGCCTTCAGTTGGATTAGCCTTCCATGAGGTGAAGGCAAGTTGTTTCAGGACAAATTCCTCACCACAAGCTTCAGTGTACCATTGGTGGGAGAAAGGGTAGGACAACTGAAGACTAGATTGGATAAATCTGTGCATGAGGGAGAGCAAGTTTCTTTAACATCAACTCATCCTGGGAATTATTTCAGAGAAAGTAGAGAAAGGAGACCAGTCTAGAAGTTTAATGGCTCTTTGAAGACTCTTTCAGTCGGCCTGAGTGAAATGCCAGACTCAACGGCACTGAGGTGGTTCTCTAATAACAGCCAGAGAGATGTTTACTTTGACGAGCATGTCGTCAGATGAACTGATTGGAGCAGGAAAATAGCAGATATTTTCAAGGAAATTGGTCAAAATCAGATCCAGAAGAGATGGAGTACCATTGGTTGAGATCCAGGTCAGGAAGTTGACAGATTGCGTCAGTCCCAATGAGTCGCAGAAGTCTTTTGCTGAAGTGCAGGTGAGAGATGTACCCCTTTGGGTGCTGGGGAGGGGAGGGGGAGGGTATGATGAAGGAGAAGGGGGGGATGCAAGGACAATTGTTGAAAGAGTGTGAGAGATTGCAGAAGAGCTAGGGGAGAGGGCCGGGTTAGGAGGAGAAAAGGCTTGGTGGTGATGGGTTGGGGTACAGTGGGGAGTAATAAGAGAGGGGGCAGAGGGCAGTTGAATATTTGAGGAGGTGGAGTGATGAGATTGGAAAAGAGAGTGTGAGGGAAGGAGGCAGCTTTGTGGATGTGAGGGGGGGCTACTTTGAGAAGGAAGAGCGAGGGGGGAGATTGGAGGGAGAAGGGTCGGAGGAGGCAATTGAGGGAGAAAGGTGAGAGGGAAGCCTGGAGGGAAAGAGTGTGAAGTTTGCTATGAGAGGGAGGGGAGATGATGAGAGCAGGCATGGCCAAGAAGTAGGAGGGCAATGGGCGAGGTGGGGAGAGGGGAAGGATGAGACTTGGCAGTTGTATGATGAATAAGGGAGCGGGCAGGGGGAAATACAAGATTTGAGGGGTTGCGAAGAGGGTGAGGTGTGCTGAGAGGAAGGAAGGAGCATGGTTGTGATGATGAGGAGTGTACTGATTGAGAGAGTGAGATATCTGTTAGGTTATAATGGAGCCCACAGATGGTAGAACACCACACACTTTGGGACAACAGAGGAGGAGCTGATACTGAAGCGGAAGACAGTGAAGAGGTGTCAAGAGCGGCGGTAGGATGAGGGGCAAGATGGGAGGGGTAAGGGGGCGGGAATAACAGGTGAGGGGTTAGGAGGAGGTAGATTAAAGGAGGTGGGGTGAATTGGCACTGAAGTTGGAAAAAAAGGGATGATTCATTGAACACGAGTATGCATTGCAAACTGGGATTTAATTTTTTAAGTCAGAGATGCGATTAAAGACATTACATGAGGAATGCAATAAAGGAGAATGAAGAGAATGGAGAAAAGAAACGTTGTAACAATGGGACTTTTTCGACAAGGGATAAAGGAAAGGTCAAATTGAAAACAGTCTTTTGAAGAAGAATAAGAAGAAGAAGAAGAAGAAGAAGAAGAAGAAGTAGTAGTGAATTGTGATACAATACGGAGAACCACACGTGTGAAAGAGGAAGATGAAATATTTTAACCTCCGCCATTGAAGATGGACGGAGGTTACTGTCTTCACCCCTGTCTGTTTGTTTGTTTGTTTGTGAACAGTATTACGGAAAAACTCCTGGACGGATTTCGACGAAACTTGGTGGGGGGGATTAGGTATGGTCCAAGGATCATGCCATTAGATTTTGGACTTGGTCCAAAGTCCAATATGGCCGCTATGGCGGCCATTTTGAAAAAATATTTGAATTTTTGTTTTTGCATTTCTACGTTTTAAGTGATTTCCAACCAAAAAAAAAAATTGTTAGAGAAAAAAAAACAAAATTTTGCAACTTTTTTTTTCAAAAAAATGTCGATTTTATTTGAAAAATATTTGAATTTTTTTTTTTTTTTTTTTGCATTTCTACATGTTTTAAGTGATTTCCTACCCCCAAAAAAATTGTTAGAGAAAAAGAAAACTTAGAAATTTTGCAACTTTTTCAAAAAAAAAATTTCGATTTTACTTTTTTGGCATTTCTACATGCGTGTTGATCTAGTTTAGTTTATTCAATCGTGGTTTAGTCGAGTCTGATCCGTTTTGACCTACAATGAATAGGATATCAGGTTCACTTAAGTGACCCAGCAGTATTGGCGGTGGAGGTTTTGCACTCTACCGAGTGCTCCCCCTCTAGTTAGAGACTGTTTTTGTTATTACCTTCGCATTCTGCGAAAGGTTATGTTTTGGTCGCTGTGTATTTATTTATTTGTGAATATGTGTGTTTGTTTGTTATTTGTATGACTCAGAAAGTATTAAACCGAATTGCATGAAAATTGGTGGGATGATTCGTGATTATCCAAGGACGATTTGATTAGATTTTGGGAGCGATCGGGTCAAAGGTCAAGGTCATGAAAAGGGCAAAAACAAACTTTTGAGCATAACTTCCTTCATAAGACAGCTATCGACATGCAACCAATGCCATATTGTTCCATGACAAAATACCTTTCAGGTACGTGGTGTCAGATTTGACGTGACGTCATCAGAAGTGCGTCAAAATGACGTCACAAGATGACGTAAATTTTCAATTTTCGACCTCATCAGTTTTGATCATACCGTTTTGTAGCACTTACCTTAAGGACGTCATACACCAAATTTGACGTCGTTTGGACTGACCGTTATGACGTCATTGACGTTTGAACATAACTTTTTCAATTGTGGCTAAAATGTCCTGATATTTTATATTCAAATTATGTAATTTGTAAAGGAAATTGTCCCAAATCCAGGCATTATGATCAGTACCAAAATATCTGCTTATTTATGAACAGGTTTTGCAAATTAACTCTATGGTCAAGGTCAAGGTCACACTCAAGGTCAAAATATACTTGTAGGCATAACTTCAGATCTAATAGAGCTATTGACATGAAACCAACGTTAAAATGTTCCGTGAAATAAGAGCTTTCAGGATGGTAGTCCGCGATTGGTAGTGACGTCATTGGAAGTGCGTCAAAATGACGTCACAAGATGACGTCATTTTTTAACTTTCGATTTTTTCAGTGTTTATCATTCCATTTTGTTGGACTGCCCTCAATGACGTCTAACACCAAATTTGACGTCCATCGGACTGATGGTTGTGACGTCATGGACGTTTTTAAATGACGTTTTTCAGATGTGCCTGGAAAAAAGTAGCGGCGGCGTAGGTATGCGCTCTACCGAGTGCCTGTTCTAGTTTATATTTGTATTTTTTTTAAATCAAGAATGCGTAAGATTAGGCAAAGGAAAGGTTGAAGATAAGTCATGACGGTGCTTGGTGAATTTGGATCAGCAAACACAGAAGGAAGGTGGTAGGTCGACGAAAGTTATAGGAAGAAGAAAGGGGGGGGGGGGTAAAGAAAAACGTGGTTACGGGAGATGAAAGGTTAGAAGTGAAAATATATAAAGAAAAAAAATTTTTTTGATTGATTTTTAAAGATTAGGTAAGATTGGGTGAAGGTAAGATTGAAGAAAAAAAATCGTGAAGGTATATAGTGAATGTGGGTTGGCTAAAATAGAAGGAAGCTGGTAGGTCAGTCAACCATCAGAAATGATTTTTATTCCACAAACATGGTAAACCGTCAGAAAAGACAGTCAATTTGGCCCAGGGGCGTTCAAGGTCGACTGGTGAACATGTGATTGTATTATATCACTGAACATGTGAATAGCACTTTGGATTGTCGGGGTGAAGCCAGGGTTGCTGCTTTCGACATGCCAAAGGCTTTTGACAAAGTGTGGCACAAGGGCCTCATCCACAAGCTAAAATCATATGGCATTTCTGGACCATAGCTTGTTACAATTTCTGACTTCCTTGTAAATCGCCAAATCTCTGTGGTGTGTGAGGGACAATCGTCCCCTGCCCATAATATAAATGATGGTGTTCCTCATGGCTCTGTGTTGGGTCCAACATTATCCTTGATATATATCAATGATCTCCCTGATTGTATTATATCACACTTTACCATTTATGCAGATGACTCAACACTGTATACTACCTACCCAGAAACCGTATGACTCCTCCATCGTGTGTTTAGGCCCGTGCCACCCCAATCAGGACCCAGAGAGCATGATTAACTGTGGAAATGACTGGATCGTTACTTTCAACAAAAAGAAGACTCACTTTGTTGTCTGTGTCTAGTTCAAGATCACCCTGTTTTCCAACCCTGTCTATAGATTCTTCAGCATTACAGGAACTCCCTGTTATCTGTCTGCTTGGATTGGATTTTAGCTCAAACCTCAGCTTGGAAAACTACATCTTTGGTGTAGCTAAAAGCAACTCCCAGCACCTTGACTGCTTATTTTTGTGCTCAACAATACCTTCCTCCAGCTGCCATACTCGATTCATACAAGGTCACTATACAACCTGTCATGGAATATTGTTCCCATATTTGGGCTGGTGCTCCGGCCTGTCACCTATTTCTCCTTGACTGAATCCAGTGACACGCCGCCGCTGTGTTGCTTCTTTGAGCCTCCATGGAATGTGCTCTGAGGGTGTCTCACAGGTTGTTCCACCTGGGCGTACTTTTAGTCGTTTTTGTCGTTTTACATTTGGCAGCTTCTTCCCATCCAAACACTGCATCTGTCCCAAGGACTAAGATTATGGGGGTACTCTTCTGGGTTCTTTCCCCATACTGCCTCACATTGGAGCTCTTTACCTGCATCCTACTTCCCCATCAACTCAATCCTAACCTATCTCAGTTCAAGGAATAGAATGTAAATAGATATTTTTTCTTTCTTTTTACATATATTGTTACGGCTGTGGAAATTCGCAAACCACCATTCAGGGCCCGTAGGTGAGATATCTCTAAGTACATGTGTTGTTAGCCCAAACCCGTTGTATAGAGGGAATTTATGTGATTCATCCGGGCTGCGACGCTTTGAGTTAGTCATTTTTCTCTTCTATCTTTATTTTGAACCAACCACGTCTCAACCGCCATCACACAACAACCACCTTAACCACCATGCCAGCCATCGTCACCAACTACAGCCACGCTCCAACCCTCAGACAACAACAACAACCACGCCACTGCCACCATCTACGCTCCCACCTCATTGCATCACCGCCATTCCCAAACGGCACCATAACCATCAAACCACCACCGAAAACCCTCCACCACCTTCACCTCTCTCCTTCTACAGCCATTCCCGCACCACGGGTGAACACTGAACGTCGGGCTGTCTCGGGCCCGTTCAGCGATTGGTGCCGAACGCACCAAGCCGCGAGCGCAAATGGTGGCCTTTCCGAGGGGAAAACTCGGATCAGAAACGCTTCACGCCCACTTTTCCTCCGTCCAATTAGCGAGCGCGGGGCGGCTTGGCTCCGCCTCCAGGCGCGTGTGTGTGAAGTCGATATATGCAAATTCTAGGATCAGGGGAGATTCAAGCTCCCGTTTCCTCCGACTAATGGGCGAGCGTGGCTCCGCCCCTGAGGTCATTCTGATCCGAATATTTGCATATTAGCTGCTCCTGCCAGCCTATAAGAAGGCGAGCGCAAGGCGAATGAAGTGAGTTGGGTTCTGGAGTCACCGAGAGAGTTTTGGAAAAGAGAGTCGGGTCGATCGGGTGAGGAGAGTGCGGAACGGAGAAGAGTCGCGGTGGAACTGCAAGCAAGGGAACTCGGGTCCGAGGCGAGAAGGACGGCGGTCGGCGACGAGGTTACGGTGTAGGGAATCGCTCGTCTCATCGCGGGACCCAAGCCAGCCAGCCATCTCCCTCCCCCAGGGCATCAACAATTCCCCCTTTCCCCCGCGCTGAGATAGTGCAAAAGGGGGCCCCGTTCCCACCCCACTCAAAACATCGTGCCAACGAAACCCGCCAAGGAGCACGGAGTCGGGGCACAGCCGCGCGGCCACATTTGCGGCTCGCCCGCCAATGCATCATGAGGACGCGGGTAGGACCCCCCCCCCCCCGGTCTCGCGGACCTGGCCACTCCTCCAGGTTACGCGCACATTTGGCCTACAGGCCTGTCTGCCCCCTTGTCTATGAGGGTGGCTTCTTTTCTTTGCTTTTGTGTAAATGTGTGTTGGCGCTGTCTGTAAAGTAAAGCTGTATAAGTGTTGCCATGTGTGCGCGTAGTCGGTATTAACTCTGCGGTCGTTGTTGCTTTTTTTGTTTTAATTGCTATATGTGCATTTTGACGGTATGGCTGTATATACGTGCTCTCCGTGTGCCGGGAAATAAATGTGCTTGCTTGTTGAACTGTGCCCGTTTCGCTTTGTCTTTTCTCTATTGACCCTCCATCTTGCTTCACCTAAAGGGTTCGTAGTGGGTGCAACGCCCGGTAAATAATCTGAACCGTCGAGGTCGACGATAACACCGCTCGGTTATCCCGATAGTACGGAACGGGCCGCCCAAGCGGCTCGTGTCCGGAGTCGACCTGCGGCGAGGTACGATCACCCGGTTTACCATCCGCGTGGGTACTTAGGTAGGTCGAGTTTGGTGAACAACCCTATCCTACACGCTCTACCTCACTCGCCCCCTCCACCTCGCCTGACACGACCGAACCCACCTGGTCGTGGCCGATTGGCACGATTGTGGTGAGGTCGAAAGGCCCACCCGTGACTGGCTCCGGGCGATAGTTCCCGGAGGGTCACGACTAAATTGTCCGTCAGGTGGGTGACGTGCCGCGATCCGAGTTACGTGGCCGTCCGCACGCCGGCGGGCGTGAATTCGCAAATATATATATATATATATATATATATATATATATATATATATATATATATATATATATATATATATATATATATATATATATATATATGTCACATAAACACATTTCTTTGAGTGGCCTTTGGTTTTGCTCTGGGTGAAACTCCATTCAAAAAAATTGGGAAGACACCAAATGAATTGCTCATTCAGTGAATATAAGACAAATCAGACCTTGGCTTGAATGCACAAGTTCAGTCTCAATGTCTAAAAAGAATGCACTGAAGAGTTTCGCTGCAAGGTTTTCATGATGCAAAATGCGAATGATGGTATGAATAAACTATACCTCCCAACCTGCATGAAAAAGGAAACCAGAATTATTTTGTAGACCACTCGATGTTACTCTGACTGATTCTTCATTTAACAGCAGCTTTCGTTCCTGCAGTTTCCTTATGCTTGGATAGTCTTGTCAAGTAATGCAATTTTATTGCTCCTGACAGCAAGAAATCTACAGTGCTGTCTGATCAAAGACAATGGTGGCCGAAAGGGGGAGGAAAGCAAGCTGCTAGGACACAGCACCCAAAGCCGCATTACCATGCAGACCTGCGTCCGCTTGCGGCAAGGCGGGCATTCAGCACAGCCAGCAGCTTGCAGGAACAAGTTGGGGAGGTGCTTGTGAAATACGGTTCTGGAAAATATATGGCCACAGCGGCCTGCCAAGGAAGTAATGAACTCAGAGGCGAAACACAGCCTCTGGTGCACAGGCCCGAAGCGGGAGCGATGCTTTCTTGGCCAAGTTCCCAATGTAAAAACACATCTGCTCAGGCAGTTATGCTCAATCGATGACCTGCTGATGAATGTATCCATTCATCAGAGATGTGTGTATACATCAATTGAAGGATATTTATTTTTTTTTCGAACCATTATCTCTCATTCTGCTTTTTTAATGCACAATCACTACATAATTTATATCCCCTATCTATGTCTTCATCACGTACCATGTTTCTATCTGCCTCTAGTCATCTATACCTTTTCTTTCTTTACTATCCTATCTCCTCTTTTCCAACTCATTCAATCTCCAAACATCCCTCTCCCCCCCCCCCCCCCGTGCTCAATCTGGCACCTCTGGGGAACAGACATTTCCTTGCTCATTTGTAGAAAATGAAATTGGATTGGATAATGAGTGTTAAAGGTTGGTTACATGGCGCAAGGGTCACTTAATGTGTATGCCATCCAACTGCCCTTCAGGTTTCCTCACCACATGGTATCACACATCATCAAGAGGCAATAATTAAATAAAATCATTTTCGTTCTCATGCCTCACATAACACATGTTTGTGCCTTACTTTGGCCCTCTCTCAGAGCCGGGTGCTACTTCCGCAGTTCCTAAACATGTGCCACTCTCTCTTTCCAGCTACCCTCCTGCCCATGTGGATAATGATGAGAAATTTAATGGAAAGAACAGTGGGCTTTGACACTGCCAGTTTCATAGATATACACGAGGAGGGTATGCTTACACATTGTGTAAGCAATAACGAATCATGCTTCTTCATTTTCTCGGGTCGCTCACCTGCATTTGATTTTTGATGATTTTTTTTTCATTTATTATGTTTTCATTTACAGATGCTTTCTGACGGTTCTGTGATTTTCCCTGGTGTAGCAGCTTCAATGTCCTTCGGCTCACAAACTTACCATGCTTCCCCATTGTCTCGGATCGCTCACCTGCATTTTTTTCATTTATTTATATTTTCATTGATGGATGTTGTCCAGCGATTCTGTGATTTTTTTTTTTCCAGTGTACTGGCTTTGATGTCCATTGGCAGGCAAAATTTCAGCTTTCTACATCACTTGAAAGGCACTGATCTTTAATATCAGTCAGTCAGTGAATCAGCCATTATACATATATATATATATATATATATATATATATATATATATATATATATATATATATATATATATATATATATATATATATATATATTGTTACGGCTGTGGAAATTCGCATTACACCATAAAGGGCCCTCAGGTGAGATATCTCGATAGGTACATGTGTAGTTAGCCCAAACCCGTTGTATAGAGGGAATTTATGTGATCCATTCGGGCTGCGATCCTCCAGTTAGTCGTTTTTCTTTCTCTATCTTTGATTTCAAATGAACAAAAACCAACAAGGATGCTGGTGGGTTTTTCCCGCCATTCTTCCCCGCGCTTGGTGTGAGGGAAGGGGGAGGGGTAGCTTGCCGCCGATTGGTGGATGGACAGCGTGAGGCGGTCGGGGTGAGGGAACGCCCCTTTTTCGAGAACCCTCTCAAAGGAGGGTGGAGCCGAAAACGGGGCGGAGTGAAGGGCGGAGCCCCACGCTATAAAAGTCGGACACGGGCGGGGCGCGCTTCCTCTTCCTCGTCCTCTTCCTCTTCGTCATGGAGCTGGTCTCGTCGTTCATTTTGACTGGTGGTCTGGTCTGGTCTTCTGTCGGTGCGGTCCCGAGACCCCGCTTCCGCGCGGAGATAGCGCCGGAAACCCCGTCCGAGCTGCCGGGCGGAGGACGCGAGCTATGCGCGGCACAAGCTCGGTACACCACGCCGGAGAGAGCTCGCAGACCATGAGAGAAGTCGGGGCCAGGCGCGACCACGCCGACGGACATGGGAGGAGGACTCGACGGCCCACAGGGAAATCGCCACTTTTCTTGTCTTTGAGTTTGTGTAAATGACTGTGGGTGGCGCCTGTCCGACAAGTAGAACTGTTTAAGTGTTGCCGTGTGTATGCGTATTCGGTTTTTAACTCTTTATTTCACTTTATATGTGCATTTTGATTGTTGTGACTGTAAATACGTGCCTTCCGTGCTGGTCTGTGTGAATTAAACGTGCTTGTGTGAACTTGTTCCCCGTTTCGCTGCGTCCTTTCCTTTGGTTGACTCTCCATCCTGCTTCACATAAGGGGTTCGTAGTGGGTGTAACATCCCGGTCATTAATTGGAACCGTCAAGGCCGACGATAACACCGCTCGGTTATCACTGTAGCACGGAATGGACCGCTTAAGCGGTTCGTGTCCGGAGTCGGCCTGTGGCGTGGTACGATCGCCCGGTCGACCATTCGTGCAGGTACTTAGGTAGATCGAATTTGGCGAGCAACCCTATCCTGCGCGGGTGGGCAATTGGCACAATCGTGGTGAGGTTAAACCCCCACCCGTGACTCGCTCCCGGCGTTGTTCCGAGAGGGTCACGACTGAATTGTCCGTCCGGTGGGCGACGTGCCGCGATTCGAGTTACGTGGCCGTCCGCACGCCGGCGGGCGCGAATTCGCAACAATATATATATATATATATGTATATGTATATGTATATGTATATATATGTATATGTATATGTATATGTATATGTATATGTATATGTATATGTATATGTATATGTATATGTATATATATATATATGTATATATATATGTATATGTATATGTATATGTTATATATATATATATATATATATATATATATATATATATATATATATATATATATATATATATATGTATATGTATATGTATATGTATATGTATATGTATATATATGTATATGTATATGTATATGTATATGTATATGTATATGTATATGTATATATATATATATATATATATATATATATATATGTATATATATATGTAATATATACTAATAAATGTCTGTGTCTCCTCCACAATGCCAAAACCATGAAACCTTGTAGCCTGAAACTCTGCATGCATATTATGAAAACTCGAAGGAGGTGTGTAACGAAAAATTGGGGTTTTTGGTAAATTAAAACACCCCTTTTGAAGATAATTCATGGCCTTATTTAATTATATCCTTTATCAGCAGCCATCCTTAGTTACCACGCTCTCTGGAGTCTTCAGGCGTATCCTGGGTTCCCTCGCTAGGGTCTGAAGCCATCATGTTTTTTGGCCTGCTCAACCATGTCTTGACTTGGAACAGGCCACAACGATTTCTAAACGATAAAAAAAGAATTTTTCACTTTGCTCACTCATATTATCGAATGCCTGTTCATCACAGCTACAAATCGCTGGGTACATTCCTTTTGTCAGTGCTATAGTTTTGAAATCAGGAGTTTTGAGCGATTTCATATATTATATGACGTAATCTTCCACGATTTACTCTCACAAACTACTTAAAGTAATGTATATCATCAAAATATTATTTCAGTTTTGAGGATTGGATATCGTCTGAACAAAATATGTGTCAAAATCTGTTGTGAAATCTGATAATTTAAAGAAATAACGAATCTTATAACTTAGCCTATATACCTATGTACTGAAAGCAAGCAAGGATATAGTCCCTCCTTCTCCATACATACACAAGAAAATGTGAAATTTGTAAAGCATTAAACATATCTTTATCTACTGTTTGGAAAATTGTATATCTTTATCCACTTTGTGAGTTTCAAAGTAAAATATATTTGATTACACCCAATTTCCAAGCCGTTTGCCATATTAATGTGTTTTCTAAATTACTGAGCAAATTTTTTTATATAAATCAACATTGTTTTTCGGTGAAAGCTTCTCAAGGTTTTTGGGTTGTATAGTATACAGTACATACTATAGTTGGTAATCATAATCACACTGACTCCAATCTGCCAATTTCTGAAGAATTGCTTAATTCAGCCAAGCACTAATACAGTGTGTGTGTGTGTGTGTGTGTGTGTGTGTGTGTGTGTGTGTGTGTGTGTGTGTGTGTTTCAAAAAGCATAACATTTTCTCTCTCTCTCTCTCTCTCTCTCTCTCTCTCTCTCTCTCTCTCTCTCTCTCTCTCTCTCTCTCTCTCTCTCTCTCTCTCTCTCTCTCTCTCTCTCTCTCTCTCATCATTGTACTATCCCCACCTAATACAGAGCAGCACCCTCCCACACGTCTTCCTTTCCTCTCTCCGGACGTGTCCTGGAAGTGTTTATCTCCGGGTGGCGTTTGTTTCCTAACAGAGTTAGTCTCTGGACGTGTCCAGGCATTGCTTATCTCTGGACAGTGTTTGTTTGTCTCCGGACCTGTTCGGGCAGTGTTTGTCTCCAGACAACTTAGCTCCAGGTGGTGTTTGTCTCCACACGTGCCCGGACGGCGTTTTTGCCTGCACGGGTATTTGTCTCCGGATGCGTCAGGGTGGTGTTTATGTCCGGACGGGAGTTTGTCTCTGGACGTGTATGAGCAGTGTTTGTCTCTGGACACCTCAGCTCTGGGCGGTATTTGTCTTCAAACGTGTCTGGACGAGAGCTTGTCTCCTGACGTTCTGAGCGATTTATATGTCCGGACAGGAGTTTGTTTCCGGACATCTCCGGGTGGTGTTTGTCTCCTGGCAATGCTTGGAGTATGACCGGAAGAAAAAGGGTTTCAGACATTATTTGGTTTCAATCTTCACTGTTATTCTTCACAGAATCATTTTGATGAGACAGTATGAATGAATCGTAATTGACGCTCCACCGCCTTATGCCTTCCCTTTCTTTCACCTCTCCTCACTCTCCCTCCCTTCACCTTCTCTCTCCCTCCCTTCTCCCTCTCTATGTTCCCATCAGCGAAGTGATGTTATATTTGCTTGTGTATACACATGTATGTGTGTGTTTTTATATATATATATATATATATATATATATATATATATATATATATATATATATATATATACACTTTTTTTTCATTATATACATATAAATACATATGTATAATTATATATATGTATGTAAAATTATATATATATATATATTTATTTTTATATCTCAACATGTGGAGTGTGACGAGCACTCCCTGGATCTCCATTGATTGGAAATAGTCCTGCACCATTATAATTATTTGCGGATTATGCGCTTTTACTGTGTGAGACATAACCCGTGGTGGTGCTCACCATAACAGTCAGGAGGTACGTCT
Source organism: Eptatretus burgeri (assembly GCF_056783735.1). Taxonomy (NCBI): domain Eukaryota; kingdom Metazoa; phylum Chordata; class Myxini; order Myxiniformes; family Myxinidae; genus Eptatretus; species Eptatretus burgeri. The sequence continues at coordinate 62,765,610 of NC_140976.1, read as the reverse complement.
ATCTATACACACATACACACATACAAACATGACAACCCGTTGTGACAGCGGTTGATGAAAAAAGTCATTACAAGAAAAAATAAAAAGATAGCTCTAGCAAACTATACCACTGTGGTTGTTTGCATTGATCAAATAATTCTGAAGAGTACTTGACTGAATCCGGAATTGATTTTTTAAATAATTTTTTTCGTTGCTCGATTTTAATGAAACTTGACACTTCACACCGCAAGGGAATGGTGAGTAAGTTGGCACTGACCTTTTTGCGCTATTGTGTGCTGTTTTGGCTGTATTTCAGGAACATACATACATATGTACAAGATGAGAGGTTTAGTAATATACGAGACAACCCATGAACCCGTTGAGTTCCCGTTGTGACAGCGGTTGATAAAAAAAAACTCATTAAAAAAAAAGATTGCTCCAGCGAACAATACCACTGAGGTTGTTTGCATTGATCAAATTCTCCCGAAGAGTACTTTGCTGAATCGGGAATTGATTTTTAAATAATTTTTTCATTGCCCGATTTGAACAAAACTTGATACTGCACACCGCAGGAGAATGGTGAGTAATGTGGCCATAAAATTTTTGTGCTATCATGTACCGTTTTGGCTGTATTTTGAGAACATACATACATACATATTTACAAGATGAGAGTTTTAGTAATGCTAGTGCGTGCCCGTATGTGCGTGGCCGTACGTGCAAAAAAAACAAACAAAAAAAAACATTCAAACAACCACACATGCCGTTCCTTCGCTCTTGTAAATGACGACTGGATTGGGGCATTGTGTTTATCTATAAATGCGCATAAGAAATCGAGAAATTATTAGAATACAGTAAGTCATCACTATCCCGAAGTCCGTACGTTGTAACCCGTAATGGGGAACGCGCTCTAACTTGGCCATAACTTGGGAACCGCTTGTCCGATTAATTTCAAACCTTTTGAAAGGCAAACAAAGAGATTGCTGTAATTATAGATAGAAGATAGATGTTGTGGGTGTAAAACGCCAATCAACGTGTCCTGTCATTGGTACCGAAATGGTGCCCTTTCCCCATCGGCCACGCCTACGCAGCAACGTGTCCTGTCATTCGTTTGGTAAATAAATGGCCATAACTTGGGAACCACTTGTCCGATTAATATCAAACTTGAAAAGGCACATACTCAGGTCACAAGCAATATACCTGGCAAGTTTCAATTAGATCGGACCAGTGGTTGTCGAGAAACAGCGGTCACACATACACACACACACACACACACACACACACACACACACACACACACACACACACACACACACTGCTGGAATTATAGATAGATATAGAAAGACAGATCGAGGTCAAATTATGTATATAAGTATATATATGAAGAGCACAAGGGGAAAACCAGAGATGTCACTTTTTATAAATTTCAGGGTTATTGCACCTGCCAATAGTTGGCAACATAAGGTTTCCTCTCACAATATTACTTTAACAAATAACCAGGGGTGTCACATAATTTATATGGTATAAAGTTTAGCTGTGCAATGAAAAAACAAGTGTTGTCAAAGCTGAACAAGTAGAAACCCAGAGTTGTCAGTACTTTACTCCTGGTTATCTCCCTTTCATTCATGTTAACTGTTCCACCATAATATTCAGAGTTGAGAAACGAAAAAATGAAAGGTTGTAAAACTTTCACAGCATAAACTCTGAGCACTACAATAGCCTATTTGGTTATATCATGGGCTCCGTAGTTGGTGCAAATCGTGGTTCAAGCCTGGTCAAACCTTTATTGTGACTTTTATGGGACCCACGCCATGGCTTAATGGTTAACGCGTCTGAGTACCCATCCTCATTCGATGTACCCACCACCCAATCAACCTGCTTAGGTATATGAGGGAGTCACATGAGGTGACTTCGGCTATCGCGGAGGTGGTTTATCCTATGTTTCCTCCCGGTTTTCCATCATATTAAGTAGTACGGAGTAAGAAATGGAGAATCCGTCATCATATAAGCGAAATACCCTTGAGTATGGCGTTGAACACCAATCAAACAAAAAAACAATGACCGTTTAATGTGAAAAAAATAATCTGTGATCAGCAAAGTCATGTAATGTATGCTAATAACCAACAAGCATGAATTTGCTACACATCCTGGGTTAAAATTGCATGGCAATTATTAAACAAGGGAATAACCAGTGATGTCAGTTTGCAACATTGATTCGTTCTTCGCTCTTAAATTAAATAACACAGAAGCTTGGCAAATGCGACATGCTTCATTTGATCGGCCAATGATCACTCTTCCTTTTACTGGAAAAGAAATCTATATGACAGTTATTAAACAGTCCACCAAAGTCTTGAAACTTTGTTTTTCAGTTTCTTCAAAATTGACTTATCCTGACATCTCTGGTTTTCCCGTTGTGGTCCTCGTGTATATATACATATATATATATATATATATATATATATATATATATATATATATATATATATATATATATATATATATATATATATACATATATATATACATATATATATATATATATATATATATATATATATATATATATATATATATATATATATATATATATATATATATATATATATATATATATATATATATATATATATATATATATACATATATATATACATATATATATATATATATATATATATATATATATATATATATATATATATATATATATATATATATATATATATATATATATATACATATATATATATATATATATATATATATATATATATATATATATATATATATATATATATATATATATATATATATATATATATATATATATATATATATATATATATATATATATATATATATATATATATATATATATATATATATATATATATATATATATATATATATATATATATATATATATATATATATATACATATATATATATATATATATATATATATATATATATATATATATATATATATATATATATATATATATATATATATATATATATATACATATATATATATATATATATATATATATATATATATATATATATATATATATATATATATATATATATATATATATATATATATATATATATATATATATATATATATATATATATATATATATATATATATATATATATATATATATATATATATATATATATATATATATATATATATATATATATATATATATATATATATATATATATATATACATATATATATATATATATATATATATATATATATATATATATGTATGTGTGTGTATATATATATATATATATATATACATATATATATATATATACATATATACATATATAAATATATATACATATATACATATATATATATATATACATATATATATATATATATATATATATATATATATATATATATATATATATATGTAGGGTGAATATACTGGTTCTAGCTCACTTTTCCCCATGTAAATGAATGGGGGATTTTCAGCGATTCCCTTTTTTTTCCCCTAAAAATAAATCCCCTTTTTATCCGTTTTTCCCTGCTGCGCAGGAGTTTGGCTTTTTGTGAGGCAATGTTTTATGGCCGGATGCCCTTCCTGACACCAACCCTGGTCACCTCTTACGACACACAGGGATATGGTACACCTATTCTAACCAGGGCATACACCTGGACCAGTACACTGGCACTCATTTCGCCGACCTCAGAAGGATGACAGGCTGAGTCAACCCCCTGGTGTTAATTCAGCAGCCAACGGGTCTTGAACTCAGGACACTGGGATCCCAAGCCGCCACCCTAACCACTAAGCCAACACCAGGCTTAGCCAACACCAGGCTTTGTATATATATATATATATATATATATATATATATATATATATATATATATATATATATATATATATATATATATATATATATATATATATATATATATATATATATATATATATATATATATATATATATATATATATATATATAACCAGGCTATCCCAAGGTATATTTATTTGTCTCCCCTTTTAAACTGGAGGTTGATCAGCTCACTCATTGAACCTATAAAGATTTGTTCATTCTCAAATTCCTTCAATAGCTTAATTTTCTTTGCACAATAATCCCCATCTAAAATATTGACAAACAAAACATTTGAATCTTTATATTTTTTAAGATACCCCTTTTGTGCCATTACGAAATGATAAACTTCTCTTAATGATCTCATCTGACCACCGCCCGAGTTGCAAATCATTTTTGTGTATAAACCACGCCATAAAAAAAGTTTTGTTTCAAATGTTTTCAGTTCATGCCGTGAAAATGAGGAAGTGTTTTTTTTTGACACGGTCGTGCTGTGTGAATGAGGAAGTGGTTTGGGACTGTCATGCTGTGAAAAATAGGAACTATTCTGTGAGACAAGGTCTCGTGTTTATATTTTATCTCAGAACACGAACTGAAAACATTTGAATCAAAACCATTTTAAGTATGTTTTGTAAATGATTCATACAATCTCCCAGTTATTTTCCAAGCTGTCATTTCCTGTGGCCGCACCCAATGCTTAGGTAATTTCCTCGTCGTTGCCTTATAAGTGATTCACCAGACAAAGTTTCTGCCAGATGGGATTTTCATTTTTACAACTGAGACATGGACTCACTCTCTTCTGATGAAGACAACAGCTCACTACAGAGTTGGTAAGTTTGTGTATGGTTTTCTCTTTGAACGATGAAGCAAATGATTATTAATTAAATCATGATAATTCTGATATATATATTTTTTTTTCCTGGCAGGTCGTTGGAAGAAATTGAGTTTTCATATCACGATGAGGTGCATGAAATTAATACTCTTATTGAAGAGATCAATGATTTTAGAAGAGAATTGAAAGACATTTATAATGAGTGGTACGAAGTCTTATCACGTCCTCTCATCTCGAAGGAATTAAACCAATGGTGAGACACGTGTGTGTGTGTGTGTGTCTCTCTCTGTCTGTCTTTCTACCTACCTCTCTCTGCTCTTATTGAAGAGGTCAATGATTTATAATGACTGGTCTCTGATCTCGAATGAATTAAACCAATGGTGAGACACACGTGTGTGTGTGTGCGTGTGTGTGTGTGTGTGTGTGTGTGTGTGTGTGTGTGTGTGTGTGTGTGTGTGTGTGTGTGTGTGTGTGTGTGTGTGTGTGTTGCTTTCCCTGTCTGTTTGTATCTCTCTCTGTCTGTCTCTTCATCTATACCCTTGACTTATTATTATTTTTTTTTTTCAGCACTATCACACAACATCAGCTGTTGAAGCAATCTTGTACAACACATGATTTTCTGGAGGTAAATATTTCTGAATTATTATTAATATCACTCTCTTTAGAATGTCGTCTTATGTTGGTTGCATCATTAGTTTGGACGTGGTTTTGTCAGTACACTGGAATTCATTTTATTGACCTTGAAAGGATGACAGGCTCCTGGTGTGTTAATTCAGTGGTCAACGAGGCTTACTCATATTACCATGTAATTATCTTTATAAAACCTAATTATTATTCACTTTTTGTTTCAAAACAGAATATGGTGTCTGAGTTTCGAAATCACAAGACATCTGAAGAAGATTGCTGGGAAAGATTATACATTCTCGCAAATGAATATTTAATATTTTCAATATTAATAAATTATATTTGTTTTGTTTACAATTACTTGATTCTGAATTTCAAGAAGAGGATAAAGGGGGGTAGGTGCGCTCCCCCAATGACCCATCACCCCCTCATCCCATCCCTCCCCTCCCCATGTGTGTGTGTGGGGAAGGGTGGGGGGTGGGATGAGGGAGGTGGTGGGTCAAAGGTGGGGGGCGCACAGGGGGGATGAGGGGGTGGGGCTTGTGTGGGCGGGGCTTCGGTGGGGCTTGTGTGGGCGGGGTGTGTGTGGGTGGGGCTTGTGTGGGTGGGGCTTGTGTGGGTGGGGCTTGTGTGGGCGGGGTTTATGTGGACAGGGTTTATGTGTGTGGAGATTTTGTGTGGAGCTTGTGGAGGAGGGGTTTATGTGGGCAGGGGTTTATGTGGGTGGAGCTTATGTGGGAGGGGTGAATGTGGGAGGGGTGAATGTGGGAGGGGTGAATGTGGATGAGGCTTATGTGGATGAGGTTTGTGTGGATAAATGGATGGGTGGAGAGATGGGTGGATGGGTGGATGAGTGGAGCTTGTGTGGATGGGTGGATAATTTTTTAATTAAATAAACATGTTGTGTGTGGGGAACTAATTAACTAATCACTAATTATGTGAATATGATGAATATGGCTGGAGCTTGTGTGTGTGTGGAGTTTTTGTGTGGAGCTTGTGTAGGAGGGGTTTATGTGGGCAGGGGTTTATGTGGGTGGAGCTTATGTGGGAGGGGTGAATGTGGGAGGGGTGAATGTGGGAGGGGTGAATGTGGATGAGGCTTATGTGGATGAGGTTTGTGTGGATAAATGGATGGGTGGAGAGATGGGTGGATGGGTGGATGAGTGGAGCTTGTGTGGATGCGTGGATAAATTTTTAATTAAATAAACATGTTGTGTGTGGGGAACTAATTAACTAATCACTAATTATGTGAATATGATGAATATGGGTGGAGCTTGTGTGTGTGTGGAGTTTTTGTGTGGAGCTTCTGTGGAGCTTGTGTGGGGTTTGTGTGTGGTGGGGTTTGTGTGGGGTTTGTGTGGGCGGGGCTTGTGTGGGTGGAGTCAAAAAGGGGCGGAGTCAAAAAATTTCAATTTATTGGAGCTTGTGAGGGGTGTGTGGTGGGGTTTGTGTGGGCGGGGCTTGTGTGGGCGGGGTTTGTGTGGGTGGAGTCAAAAAGGGGCGGAGTCAAAAAATTTCAATTTATCTTTGCCTTTTGTAATTCCTGTGAATAAAATGAACCTAAAATCTCTTCCCCTTCCAAATCATATATTTTATAAGTCCAAGGAACCGTATCTATTACATCAACAATTTAAAAAAGTTCTTTCGTCCATCGTTCAGTAAAACCTTTTTCGAAATGAGATTTCCACCTATATATTCTTACGATATCACCAACTTTGAACTTAGGTTTTCTGACATTAATCTCTTTTTCATATTTTAATTTTGTAAATGTTTCTGATGGTTTCATATTTGTTGACGTGTGAATCGTGTCATTATACTTATCCACAATATCCTGAATAAAAGATGACCATTGTTGTGAACCGAGTTGTGTGAATTTTTTATATAGTCTCTCTTTTAAGGTACGATTAAAACGTTCAACAACAACTGCCTTCCCTTCATTAAAGGTACTGTATAATGTAATACTGTTATTTTTTAGAAAATTCATAAATGTCTTGTTATAAAACTCTCTACCCTCATCAGTCCACAATTTTTTAGGTTTTCTCTTACTTTTATTAAATATCTGTTGAAAAGCTAACATAAGAGTATTACCTGTTTTGTTTTTTAATGGGACAACCCATACGTATCTACTCCTCAAATCAATAACGGTTAAAGCATACTTGTACCCCTTATCATTATTGAGTTCAATCAAATCAGCAGACCAGATATAATCAACTTCCTTGGAATAAACTTTCCTTCTCTGAAACTTTGTGAATATTGGTTTATGTAATTCATCAGCTAATTGCTCTTCAGTCTTAATGGCATCATTAGAGCCTATAAGTTTTTGAATTTCCAAGTCCAAGTTTCAATTTAGCACTGATCATCTTCTTCACAATGAACCGATCAACTTTTTCTCTCAAGGTTGGATTTTGTATCAGAGACAAATTATACAACATTTCTCTATCGGCTTCATGCTTTTCTTCCAACGTTGTGGTATTCCCATAATCAATATCGTGTCTCATGCACACTTCATCAACTCTATTGATAGGCTGACTCCAGGATTTAGGATTGTCTGCCTCATCTAATCTTTTATCCAAGTTTGTGCCTGGACCACAGAAAGAATACCCTGGTAGATGTAATTCCCCTGGTATTCCAGTAGTTGTAAATTTACTTCCTGATAAAAACTTTTGTATATCTCCTCCGAGTTTGTGTTTGGAGATAAATTGATTTTTTTTTGAACCACACACCGAACATATACCTTTTTATATAACCCTGTTATTTTTACTTTTAATATATGAAATATTTTTAGTATTAGTTTTCTTTTTACATTTGAGACAATAACTCATTTATTTATGTGAAAAATTCCTGCAGAGTGCAAAAACCTTTTTAGTTTCCAACATGCACATTTGAATCTTAATTTTTAAAACATAAAGAATCCTTAGAAATGCCTTCACTCTCTCCTCCATTTATTTAAGAAAAAACTTGAATTAAAATGAATAGCTTGGCGATGTCAATAGTCTTGAAGAAAATATTGCAAATAGACTTGTCAATTCTTTGTTTTCCTCCTCGGTGGGTTGAGTTATTTTCTGTAATACCACCAATCTTTTTTTAATCTCACTGGTTTCCATATTTTGATATTTATTTTGTCTCGCTCTTTCCTCCCTCTCATCCCTCTCTCTCTCTCTCTCTCTTCTCTCTTTCCTCCCTCTCTCTTCTCTCTTTCCTCCTTCTCTCTTCTCTCTTTCCTCCTTTCCCTCCTTCTCTCTCTTCTCCTTTTCCTCCTCTTCCCTCTCTTCTTCAACTCCTTCCTCATCCCTTACTATCCTTGAATCGTTTACACCCCATAGAATATTATACATATATTCATCAGGATTTCTTGTTATTCCTGTATCCAAAATAATTTTTTTACAACAGGAAACCAATAAAATTTCTTTTGAATTTCTAAAAGAGCCTTACCTTTTCTTAACTTTATAATTTTTTCATTATTTAACATTCTAATTAAATCTAAAGTTGTCGGTTTATCAACATCAGCATAATGCCAATCTTTTATTGAAAATACCTCATTCTTATGTTGTAGAACATATTTATTAAAATACCGAATACCCTTTTCTTGAAGGTATGCTTGGACACAGAAATGACAATTTTCTTGAAGCCTTCTTGCTGTCATTTATGTATTAGAAATATATGTCAGAATAATATTATGGCACGAAACACCTCCCCATCTTCCCATAGTTAAATCATTTTGTATTTCCTTACTTATTATATATAATCCTGTTTTTTTCTGTTTTCATGAGATAAACAAGGGCAAAACCATTATATTTACCCTTATTAAATTCTTTTATTTGTTGTTTACTAATCGTAGCCCCACAAAACTCATTCTTGATACCAAGTGGATAATATTCTTCCTTACGAGACTGATTTAATTGTTCCAGGTCTTCGAGGTTAATTTTAAATGACCAATTATACCCTAAATCATTCATATCATACCCCCATTGTTCTATTCTCATACAAACGATACGCCCTTCTTTATAAAAATTTATTTTAATTCGAACTGTGAATTCTGTATGACCTGGAGATAATATCAACACTTCTGTATCTTTGGAATACACGGCTGTTTTATTTAAGTATATATATTGTGATAAATCGCTTAATCTCACCAAGTCATTCGCGTCAGTCGGGCTTGGATAATTTTTTGATTTATAAACATTTTTCATGTTAATATTTTTGGTTATATTATATTTATGTCGTTCAGCCTGTGCCTTTGTGTAATAATTTGATAAATCAATATCCAGTTCTTGAGATACACCAAAGATAGAACCATCTTTACCAACATAAGTCATTTATATTAGATTAAAAATAATATCATAATTTTTTTTATTTTTGTTGAGTTGAAATAACACATATAGACATAATTGACCACAACACTTAGAATTTAATTCTTGGACTTGAAATGTTTGATAAACACCATTCTGTAAGAATTTTATATCTTCAACAGGTGGTGGAAGACCAAAACTATCAAAATAATATTTGTCTTGACTATTAAAAATACAAACCCAATGAGAACCGTTCCCATTATTATCTTCTAAGTTCATAATAATATTCTTTGTATGTTTCGGCACATTTGTTAATTCATCTCTCATACAAATAACCACATTATGAATTTTTAATTTCTTACAATATTTGACAAGTTGTAAATTTGATGTTGTATTCTTTCCAAATTTTTCCAACCACTCATCAATGCTCATTTATTTATTAGAAAGCTATAATCCATTACCTCTTTTCGTTAATTTTACACCTGCTTGTGCAATAGAAGAAAGCATATCTCCAACTAACAATCTTGCTTTATCAGGCAGACCTTCAAGTTTTTCAGCAAAATCTACAATTACGCCACTTCCACTAATTTGTTTCTCCAACTCTTTGTTATGTCTTTCCAATTCTTTTTGAGCCTGGAGTTGAGCCTTCCTTTCGTTGGCAGTTTTCACCGCTGTTGAAATACCACCCGTCAATGCTCCAACCGCACTTAAACCAGCAAATAAAGGAATTAGAAATGGGAGAAATCCTCCACTCGTCTCTCTTATTGAATATTTTTTCAACATTGGTTTTGTCATTTTAATTTTAAGTGAGCCAGTGTCATTCAAGATTTTAACCTGTTCTCTTGTGAGCAAAACATCAATTCTTACTGCTCCTTTTCTCTGAATTGTATTAACGTTAATCGTACAAGGCTTTTGATTTTGAACACAAGATGATAGTTTATGAAGATTGATTTGATTAACATATACCCCAGTTGGTACTTTGCCACTCATTTATTTAACAAAAAATTATGTGAGACTAATCATCACACCATTATCTGTATTAATCTGCAATTCTGTTTCTTCCAAAAGCAAACAATATGTATCAACTTCTTCACTCTCTCCTCTTTCAATGAAAAATGAAGTATCCACTCGATTAGACTTTATAGTTTCCTTTTGAGCGCTCAGGTCAAACGCATAGATTGTATACAAACTTTTAAATGCTGTCATATCCAAAATAGGTTCTTTATTTCCATTACTTTCACACACCTTTTGGTAAGACTTGTATGCTTCAGCAAAATCATTTTTTTCCCAATTAATTTCCAATCTATCTCGTGGATAAAATGTTCCATCTAGAGAAACGCGAAGTTGTTTCACCTTAGCATTATCACTCAATGCATTATTCTTATCAGTCGCAGAATCACCATCTGGCTTTTTTAAAATGATCCACAGATATCGTGGCTTTCCTTCCAGAACACCCAAATTCCACGTGTAAGTAGTTTGGTTGAGTTTAACGTGTTGACATCTTCTTTTGAGGTATGATACACTGAGTGGTTTCTTTGAGTTAAGTCTTCGATTCAACATCTCTTCTGTTTTAAGATTAGGAGTATATTCACTGATATACCAACTCATTTCCTCAATTACAAATTTATTCTGATCACCAAAAGCACTAGCAACACCAAAAAGCAATCGATTTTCATTATCATTCCTTTGTAGTTGAAATCTAATTTTAAGACCATACAGAACTTTATCATGATCACAAAATCCAAATATACCTTTAAGAGGAACTGCCACAGTAAAACTATTTTCTGCTTTTGTATCATCATTATACGCTCCTTTCCTTTGAATATATCCAGGGTCTGTGTTTGTTCCCGTTGACATATCAGGGATAAAACCTTCGACAGACCCCTTTCCCATTCTATCACTGAATGTATAGAGTGTAAATTTTATCATTTCAGATACAGCAGAGACATAATCAACCGCTTCAACTTCTTGTGTTCCAATATACAAACGCACACTATAAAACATTTTCCAGAAGAAATCATTTACAAGTGTTGCGTTTGTGTTATTCCCAGCTTTAGTGAATTTAAATTTACACAACAAGAAACTTTCGGAGAGATTCAAATAGGTTTGTTGATTATTTATTTCAAAACTTTTTGTACCATTCGTATTCCAGTCTGTTCCAGTTATTGCATTTACCTTGAAGTAATCTTCTTTTTTAGTGGAGTTTGAGATAATAATAGTATCATCCAAATCATAGATACTATCAATTGCTTCCATACTTGTATTTATTTAGGAAAAAAGATGTCAAAACTTTTGAAACCCTGATCCAAGTATTTGAATTATTTTCTGTCGTTCTTGGGGGGACAACTGAGTTTTGCCTTTCTTAATTTCTTTTATTGCTTGTAATTTATGAGATTCTTTCTGAGCATCTTTTATACTCTTTACAGCACCTGCGACATTTCCCACAGCAGAAGCAGTTGAACCAATTAGATCTTTATGTTTAAGAATAGTTGAACCAATACCCATTAGAGTATCAATTATCCCATCTCCTCTAAATTGATGTCCAACACCCCTTTGTCTCTTAGGTTTATAGTATCCTCTACCAAGATACATACCTTCACCCTTGTAGTATGGGGAAAGGAACATCCCATCTCCTGTAATTATTTTATATTTTCCCAACTCGTGTTTCCTCACAATAACCATCGTATTTATTTATTGGAAAACTTCACGTAGGTGAATTCTGATAGATATAACTTCTCCATTAAAAGAAATCACACGATTATCTTGGTCGGTTATCCTAAAATTTACTCTGTGTATGGTTTTTCCTGACACAGGTAGATAAACCAAATTTTTGGGTTCCATATTGAATTTATAACCAATTGGGGTTGAGTATGCGCTGAATGAAAATATTGTATTTGTTTTTTTTCCATCATCATAAGCACCATCAATCAAATCACAGTGAATTAACACCGAATTTATTCCTGAGGATATTTGAATGACATTATCACTGTAAAACGTCCCATTAGTTTCAATCTTTTTTGAGGAGAAACCCAATAACTCTCTAAATGAATTATCAATTGTGAAATCAACCTTGTAGTTATTTTTAACTTTAATCGTTGATTTTGAAGTATGTTTTTGAATGTTTATAACAATATTTTTTGGTTCATCACCCTGTTCTTTCATAAGACGAGCAATTTCGGAAGATATTTGAGAAATCTCATATGCTCCGGGTGAGACTGTTATCGTTTTGTATCCACTTCCCGGATTATAACTAAACTTGTCATTTTTCTCGGTTATATTAAATAAGGTATTATAAGTTTCCATGGATAATAAAGATGCCTCATATTCTTTTGTTGTGTCAAGTTGTAGTGGGTATGGGAATGAAGATGTGTGGTCGCTTGTTGTGAAATTGAAACTAAGGATTGTGCTTCTCATCTTATTTAATATGAGATAAAATGTCTTTATATTGAGATTTATTAATTATTTTCATGTTCATCAACTGGTCTAAAATGGCTGATGCTTCATTAAAACAATTGTTATTTCCAGCCTTCTTACTGCCTAACAACAATAACAGTCTATTAACTAATTGCGATGGGTCATTTGGAAGAAAACTAACACCTGAACCAAGGATACTTAAAGCCTGTATAATGTGTTTCTCCTTCTCATTCTTCCTACTTTTACCAGAAAGAATAACCTTATAATTTAGAGTGTTCAGCAGATCAATATATACTCTATCATCATTATTTTCCATATCCAATGGTTTATCAATATACTTTGATTCATCCCTCACAGTTGAACCTTGTCTTCCATCTTTTGTGAGAAGAAACATTAATCTCGGAGTTAGTTTAACAGGGGGTTGAGCAGAACCCAAGAACCTTAATTCATCATTAAATATCAATACCTTTTCTTGAAGAAGATGAAATATTGCTGGTTGTTCTGTTGGAATGAGTCCTGCTTTGGTTTTTGAATCCGCTGAATATTCATTGTTTTGAACAGCATTCACAATATAATCAGGGGGTTGATTAATCTCTTCCAGTTGTTGAAATAAACCTTCATCATCATATTCTAATTCTCCTAAGTGCTCTAATTCTTCCTCCGTCATTTGACTGAAATCTTTTAACATTTGAAGTTTTTTAGGCGTATATTCGACTATGGGAACTGTGGAAATATCTTTCATTTTTTCTTGGGAAGTTTTTAAAAGTGGTTTAAAAAATTTCTCTTGTTTTCTTTCAAATGCTTCTTCGCCCGTTAGTTTCTGTCTGCGTTTCTTCTTTATGTCTTCCTGTTGTTTTACAACTTTTGAAACCAACTCTTGATGTTCCTTAAATCTTCTTGCTCTTTCTTTTGCATCCATTTATTTATTGTAAAATATAATTTAATGTATTGTAAAGATCAACAGGGAAATTTTCCTTTTCTTCATCATTCAAGTAGATGTGTTCAAATAAATCCTTTTCTTTAAATATTTCATCAAATTCTTTATTAACATTAATGCGAGTTGTAATTTCTTCTTCACTAATACTTGCATCTCTGCTTTTCATACGTTTGCGTTGAGTTTCTTCATCAACATCAAAACCGAATGATAAAATGTTCACTCCACTCAGATGTTTAATAATTTGTCTCGTTCCTTCTGGATTAGTTTCTAATATCCCAACACCACCAGATTTTAGTTTCCTTAACTCACTCTTACAATGTGAATATTTTGTTGTACCAAGAGAAACCTCCTCAAACATTTGGCCTTCATTTCTCAATCGCATATGTTCCTCCACTGAAATATAGTGATAATCTTCACCTTTTACTTCTCCAGGTCTTATTGCTCTAGTTGTTGTTGATACAATGCGTATCACGGGGTGTTTTTAAAGTAAATTTACAATATTCTCATTTGTACTACACAAGAACCTTGATTTATGAAAGTTTTTTCCAGAAGCAGATTTACCCACAAGATTTACAATAATAGTTGTCATTTATATATGTAATTGTTAATAAAACAAAAAATATATCCCTTAAGATCTCATCTTCTTTCACAACAATATATTTATATTTTTCAGTCGTGTGCTTCATGTAATCCTCAAATTTCTTTTTACTACATAATGTAGAACAATTATCTCTCCAAAAATTATTGATATCTATTGAATTTAACTTGAATAAAATAAAAGTATTAGCATTGTTTCTGATGGAACGACGAGGAAGTTGAAAGTACGATTGACTAAGATAAATACAATTACAAGAAGAATGTCTCCCTCTTGTGTAGTAGCTGTCCATTACCGTTTGGTTTCTCTCATTAACACAATCATCAAAGATAACGAGGTTCTTTTTTGATTTATCCAAATCTTGGGGAGACGGTATATCATCCGTATTATCACTAAGAATACAAGTTATAGGATTTGATTTCTTTTTACATCTCTGTGTATCACAAAATAGTTGAATTATATCTTCAATGTTATAATCATTTAGGTTTTTTTGACGTTTAAATAAACCAATTATATCTTCTTTTTGAAGACCAGCATTAAAACCTTGTGAGAGTAGTTGATACTCTGGTTGAAAACTCGACTTTGTGAAAATTATTAAATTATCATAATCTAAAAAGTTGGGAGTGAGGAACATTTTTAAAAGTAAGCAGGTTTTTCCACATCCACTTGAACCAACTATGAGACATCTTAATGAATTTGGAAGATTTTTATGGTTGTTAAATTTTATCTTATTTTCCCAAATAGGTAAAAAATCATTCATTTATATATTTGAAAAACAGGTTATTTAATTTATTATTGGCTTTTTTAGAAACTCTATATTTTATTCTCAGTTCAGGTTTAATTTCAAGATAATCCATTATTTTATTTATACAATATCTTGTGTTGATATTTCCCTGAAAATTACATCCATGAATAATATATAACAACAATCCTTTGAACATTTCTCTTATACGTTCAGTTTCTTCCCTTGTAAGGAAAGGTGTGTTATCACCCTCATACTTTACATTCATTTCTCTAATCAATCTTGTAAAGTAATTCATTTTTGGTGTAAATCTAAAAGAATTATTTTCCTTTTTATATTTTTTATTATCATTAATTAGAAGATAATCACAGAATATACATTTTTTTGTCGGCTTTTGACTCTGTGTTTAATCCCCGTCTTTCACACGCAGGACAATTCTCAAATTTGTCATATGGAGAATCAGGAAAGTCTAGCATATTTATAAAGTAAAACTTTACTTAAACTGAAATTCATCTATACTTTCAGTTGTATATTACCATCGATATCGATATACTTTTTTTCATTATCAGATTCAACGACAACATTTTTTATATTAAAGGTAATTTTAAAATGATCGTTAATTACTACTGAACGAAATGTCATTTCACCTGATATATTAACATCCTTTATTTCATCAGGATTTACATCTTTAGGGTTGTTGAAAAAAATACAAATTTCTCCTTGCATATTACAGATGGTCTTATCTTTTCTTTCTAAAGCTTCATCTATAAGGTTTTTGTTTTTTGATACTTTTTCTTGTTTCATTGCTTTTTCTAGTTTTGAATATATTACTAGAAGGAGAGGAGAAACTTTTGTTAGAGATACTTTAATTGATGTTCTCCCAGGTATACTAAAAGCCCTTCCACTGAAGGAAATTGAAGAACTCATATTATTTACCATAATTGTTTTTATCCAATAGTTGTTATATTTATCTTTGTTCAATTTTACATCCTTGACATATTTCTCAGTATCTTTAACAAAGAAGAGATTGATTGAAACTTGTCTTTTGTGTCTTGAAACATTGTATTTATTAAGTGAAAAAGTTGGAGGATAAAATGGTTTTAAGCACAGATTCACCTGTAAAATAAACAAAATTTTCATCAAGACAATTTTAGTTTAAGCAAAGATTTATTATATAAATATGGTGAATACAACATACTGCGATGTTTGTAATCACAAATATAAACATTATAGAAAACACCTCCGAACCAACAAACACACATTTAATCTGTTTCATAAAATATCTCCTCTTGAGTTGGAAAGAAAACATTGTGATATCTGTTCAAAGGATGTTTTGAAGAGTAGTTATAATAAACATCTTCAATCACAAAAACACAAGAAAAATGAGTTTAAAGTAAAGGGAGACTATTATATTGAAAACACTGATGGGGCATTTAAAGGGCATATAAAAATAAGGATTTTTCAATTTGGAGAACCCGGTCCATCATCAATAGCTGAATCAATTGAAATAGTGAAACCCGATGTTGAAAAATTTATTAAAAAGACATTAAAAGAAATGAAAGCTTTAAAGTTTTATATGGGAGTGAAAATGAATATGAAAAGACAAGATGAAGAACAAACTCCTTATATGAGAACAGATCTTCATTTTATAACATCATTTCAAGATTTTTTGAATAGTGGGGTTTATGAAGAACTATCAAGACAAGAGGAGGATGTTGATAATACAGTGGTAGGAAGTGGATTCAATATTAAAAAAATCATCTTTTTAGATATACACATTCTAAAATCAAACCCTCTTAAAGCTTCTTCTTATATTGAATTACCAAAAGAAATAAAACTAAAGAAGGCAGTTGTTAATATTAAGAATAATGATAATAAATGTTTTCTCTGGTCTGTTCTTGCTCACTTTCATCCACCAAAATGTAATTCAGAAAGAGTAAAACAATATATGAAATATGAGAATACCTTGGACATTAAAGATTTTAAATTCCCAATGCCACTAACAGATATTCCTAAATTTGAGAAAAAGAATAATCTTTCTATTAATGTATATGGATTAACGGATACAAACAAAGTTCAAATATTAAAAATTTCAAACAACTATAAAAATGAAGAAACACAGATTGATCTTTTATATTTTAGTGTTGGAAAGAATTCACATTACACATACATCAATAATTTATCAAGATTAATCTCTTCTCAGGTATTCAGAACAGCAAACAAAATATATCCTTATAAGCGATGTCTTAATTCATTTCATACAAAAGAACGATTAGAACAACATTCAAAATTTTGTAGTAATCATAAATCAGCTGTAATTACAATGCCTAAACCTGGTGAAAAGATTTCTTTTGAAGATTATAATAAATCTATCATGCACCCATTTGTGATATACGCTGACTTTGAGTGTATCCTTAAAAAGATAAATACTGCTTCTCCTAATCCAAAAGAATCATATACAAATAAATATCAAAAACATATTCCTTGTGGTTTCTGTTATTATATCAAATCATCTGTTGGAGAAAAGTATAACAAACTTGAACATTATCGTGGAAAAAAAGCTTCACAAGAGTTTGTAAAACGATTAGAAAAGGATTGTATAAGACTCACTAAATTAATGAAAGAAACAAATGAACCGATGAAATTAACCAAAGAAGAAAAATTAGAATTTAGAAAGAACAATATCTGTCATATTTGTGAGGGGGAAATTAAGGAGTCTAAAGTTAGGGATCATTGTCATCTTACTGGTAAATATAGAGGCCCCGCTCATTCCTTTTAGGGATCATTGTCATCTTACTGGTAAATATAGAGGCCCCGCTCATTCCTGTTGTAATCTTAATTATAAATTACCTTCTTTTATTCCAGTCTTTCTTCACAACAACGCCAACTATGATACACATCTATTTATAAATGAACTTTCAAAAACACCAGGGAATATTTCTGCCATAACAAACACAAGTCAAAAGTATATTTCATTTACAAAAATGATATTCACAAAACCTATAACTCGTATTCGGTTTCTTGATTCTTACAAGTTTATGGGAACACCACTAGCCTACCTCGCATCAAATCTAAGCTCCACGGACTCTTTTCCAAATCTTAATTCATTCTTTCCAAAAGAGGAAATTCTCACTAAAGAGGAAATTCAGATTAAAGAGAGAATTCAAAGTAAAGAGAAAATTCTAATTAATGAGGAAATTAATGAAGAAATTCTAACTGAAGATGAAATTCTAATTATAAAGAAAATTCGAACAATGAATGAAATTCTAACTAAAGAGGAAATTCTGATTAAAGATGAAATTCTGATTAAAGAAGGAATTCTTACGAGAGAGGAAATTCAAACAAGGAATGAAATTCAAAGTAAAGAGAAAATTCTTGCAAGTAAGGGAATTTATCCTTATGATTATATGGATTCATTTATGAGATTTAAAGAAACACAACTTCCATCAAAAGAAAGTTTCTATAATAACCTTTATGAAGAAGAGATAAGTGATAAGGAATATAAACACGCACAAGAAATATGGAAATAATTTAAGATAAAGAACCTTGGAGAATATCATGATTTATATCTAAAAACAGATGTTTTATTGTTGGCTGATGTGTTTGAAGCTTTTAGATCACTCTGTCATAATAAAAATTGTTATGGATTAGACCCTGCCCACTATTTCACAGCTCCTGGTTTAGCTTGGAGTGCAATGTTGAAAATGACAAAACAAGATATAGATTTAATCAGTGATGTTGATATGCTTTTGATGATTGAGAAGTCCAAGAGAGGTGGAATATCACAAGTATGTTCAAAAAGATATGCTAAAGCAAATAATAAATATCTTCCAAATTATGATAGTGAAAAAGATAGTAATTATTTGATGTATTTTGATGCTAATAATTTGTATGGATGGGCAATGTCTCAATCTCTGCCTTATGGTAAATTAGAGTGGGTGGAAGAAAAGGATTATGAAAAGTCTTTGATGAATATTGTTATTTCTTCTCAAGAGGAATTGAATGACGAAGAAGAAGGTTATTATTTTGAAGTTGATTTGAGGTACCCGAGTGATCTTCATAATAAGCATAAAGATCTTCCTTTTGCATGTGAGAAAGAAACCCCAAAGAAAGAATGGTTAAGTGATTATCATAAAAGTTTTAATATTAAAGGTAAATCAACAGAAAAGTTATTAACAACATTCTATGATAAAGAGGGATATGTTTTGCATCAGAGAAGCTTAAAACAGTTTTTGAGAGAAGGATTGAGAGTAGCTAAAATTCATAGAGTTTTAAAATTTAAACAAAGTTCTTGGGTGAAAAAGTGTATTCAATTCAATACAGATATGAGAGCAAATACAAAAGTAAAATTTGAAGGGGACTTTTATAAATGAATGAATAATGCTGTATTTGGAAAGACTATGGAAAATGTTAGAAACAGGCAAAACATTAGATTCGCAACATCTTGGAAAGAAGCTTTGAGATTGATAAATAAACCAAGTTTTGAGAGAGAAGAGGTTTTTTCAGAGAACTTTTCTGCAATTCATATGAAAAAGGAAAGTATTGTAATGGATAAACCAATTTATAGTGGAACAGCAGTTCTTGATTTATCAAAGATATTGATGTATGATTATTTGTATAATGACTTAAAGAAAGAGTATGGTGAAAATGTTTCATTGTTGTATATGGACACTGATAGTTTTATCTTAGATATAAAAACTGATGATGTTTATGAAGATATGAAGAAAAATATTGGAGTATATGATACAAGTAATTTCAGCAAGAAGAGTGAGTTATTTTCCAAAAAGAATGAAAAGGTTATTGGTAAGTTTAAGGATGAGTTGGGTGGAAAAGTAATGAGTGAGTTTATTGGATTGAGAGCAAAGGCATATGCTTATAAGTATGGTGATCAGATTGATAAGAGGTTAAAGGGAATAAAGAAATATGTAATAAAGAAATCAATAACTTTTAGAAATTATTATAATTGTTTGATGAATAAGAAAGAAGAATATAGGAAAATGAATACAATAAGAAGTTATAAACATAACATATATAGTGAAGAAGTAAATAAAAAGGCATTAGGAGCCTTTGATGATAAGAGATTTATTTTAGATAATGGAATAGATTGTGTTCCATATGGATATTGTATGATAGAGTGTATAAAATAGATTGCGTTTTAACGATGGGGAGATGGGTTCGGGTTTTTTTAAGGCTACCGCCGCGTTTTTTCGCAATATATAAATGGTCAAACCAAGTATTAATCAAACTAAAGAGTGGAGAAAATCTCAGTCTTGGTATATAAATGGAAAACATAATGAATGTGAAAAATATCAAATAAGTCTTATTGAAAAAATAACTAAAACAAAGGTAAATAAAACAAATAAGCGAATCAATTTAAAAAGTAGTAATTTAGAGGATGTAAAGAAAAAAATGAATATCCTTGAATGGACTGAAAACTTTGATGGTTATCAATTGAACAATGAAAAAACAATTTACTATAATCTCAAAATGATATGTGGCTCAGGAGGTGGTCAAACAAGAGCATTAAGAGAAGTTTATCATTTCGTAATGGCACAAAAGGGGTATCTTAAAAAATATAAAGATTCAAATGTTTTGATGTCAATATTTTAGATGGGGATTATTGTGCAAAGAAAATTAAGCTATTGAAGGAATTTGAGAATGAACAAATCTTTATAGGTTCAATGAGTGAGCTGTTCAACCTCCAGTTTAAAAGGGGAGACAAATAAATATACCTTGGGATAGCCTGGTTATATATATATATATATACAAAGCCTGGTGTTGGCTAAGCCTGGTGTTGGCTTAGTGGTTAGGGTGGTGGCTTGGGATCCCAGTGTCCTGAGTTCAAGACCCGTTGGCTGCTGAATTAACACCAGGGGGTTGACTCAGCCTGTCATCCTTCCGAGGTTGGTGAAATGAGTGCCAGTGTACTGGTCCTGGTGTATGCCCCGGTTAGAATAGGTGTACCATATCCCTGTGTGTCGTAAGAGGCGACCAGGGTTGGTGTCAGGAAGGGCATCCGGCCATAAAACATTGCCTCACAAAAAGCCAAACACCTGCGCAGCAGGGAAAAACGGATAAAAAGGGGATTTATTTTTAGGGGAAAAAAAAGGGAATCGCTGAAAATCCCCCATTCATTTACATGGGGAAAAGTGAGCTAGAACCAGTATATTCACCCTACTTATATATATGTACATATATATATATATATATATATATATATATACATACATATATATACATATATATATACATATATATATATATATGTACATATATATATATATATATATATATATATATACATACATATATATACATATATATATACATATATATATATATATACATCTTCTTCTTCTTCTTCTTCTTTCGGCTGCTCCCGTCAGGGGTCGCCACAGCGGATCATCCGTATGATCCGCAAAGTGATTTGGCACGTTTTACGCCGGATGCCCTTCCTGACGCAACCCTGGTCGCCTCTTATGACACAGGGATATGGTACACCTATTTTAACTGGGGTATACACCGGCCCAGTATACTGGTACTCATTTCGCCGACCTCGGAAGGATGACAGGCTGAGTCAACCCCCTGGTGTATTAATTCAGTGGCCCAACGGGGCTTGAACTCAGGACCTTTTGGATCCCAAGCCGCTGCCCTAACCACTGCGCCAACACCAGGCATATATATATGCATATATATATATATATATATATATATATATATATATATATATATATATATATATATATAAATATATATATATATATACATATACATATGTATATACATACATACATGTACATATGTATATACATACATACATATACATACATATATATATATATATATATATATATATATACATATATATATACATACATATATATACATACATATATATATATATACATATACATACATACATACATATATACATATATATATACATACATATATATACATACATATATATATATACATATACATACATACATACATATATATATATATATATATATATATATATATATATATATAAATGCTGAAAATGCTGTGTAATTGTCTATTTGACTTGCAAATTTTTCTCCGGCAACAGGGCGGGGGGGGGGGGGGTATGTGAATATAAATATATACATAAATGTCTGCTCACTTGTATTAACAGGAAATGATAGGAACCCAACAACTCTTCATCTCATCCACGGACATTTATTGTATTTGCTATACTTCCGTGAGTCCGATTTCCATTCAGAAACACGTCAATTTTGGCTGACCATTTTGAAATTGCCACCCTTTCATCTAAATGCTGAAAATTATGTTTAATAGTCTATTGGACTTCTCATTTTTTCTTCAGCAACAGCAGGTTAAAATTACCCAGCAAGGAGAATCGAATCATTGAGAACGCACACACAGCACATGCATGAAAGGCCTCATTAGGATTCATACATCATTTTGAAAATCGCATATTGAGATATCTGAATTTCCTTTCAATTACAAGATGGCTGCTGGACCTTCTCTCTGTGGTGAATACAGCTGGAAAAGCTCAAGGGTATCTATGTTTATGCCGAAGACTACTACTACTACGGCCCCAAATACTCCAACCTTCTTGCAGGGTCTGTCTGGGAAAGGTTTTCGCCCAAGTGTTTCACGAAATGGCTGGCTCAGCTTGATGTTTGATTGAAGGTGCCAGGAATTTGCCCAGGGCATCAGCCATGCACTCTTCTGGAAAAACACCATGGGATCTTTTCCCTCCACCAATTAATGTTAGCTGATGTTTTCCAGTTCACCGTCCATCCGAAGGACTGCACACCTTGTGATACAACGCCCTTCATCCAAAGCATCAATCCCACAGTTAATCATGTGATCAAGTATTAGACAGAGACTACACAGCTCAAAGGTAAGTGTGCTACCTCCACACCATCCTATCAGATCCGGGCCACCTATTTTTGCTCACCTGGAACATACTTCCTGGGAGCTGATGGGATGTTACGTCGTCTGTCCGTCCGTTCATCCATAAATACTTGCAACTTCTATGAAACTACACACACGATTCTGATGAAACTTGACCACAACCTTCATAACCCATGATGTATGAACGTTTGTTCAAAACCATGAACAAATTTGGGGTCAAAGGGGATTTATGGAGGGAGGTTGCCCCCCAAAATAGGCATTTGCTCTAACATTGATTCATTGGTAAATTTTGCTGATTCTGTTCCACGTTGACTTGCTCCACAATATCATTATTCTACTAGGTGAGTGCCCAGGTGTATTCCCCCTATTTCTTTTACATATGGGAGTATGGTGAAATAGTTGAATCATTCCCCCTCCTACCTCCATATGCTTTTAACATGCCTCTTCCCCTACTCTCAGATTCCCTCCAAAATTTATTCTCCTTCTCTTCCTTATATCTATTGCCTCAAAACCTTTCCTTTCTCTCCAAACTTCTCACAGCCCCCCCCCCCTCCCACAAACATCCTCTGTTCCCTTGTATGATACTACTTTTGTTTTTAATATAGCTCCATCCTGTACAATCTATAAAAATAAAAAAGCAATATTTTTACACGATAAAAGTATCTCATTCAATATTCTCTTGAGAAGGTTTCACAGTCCAAAGGGAATGCCAACATCTGTTACTTTCCATTCAGATTACAAGATCTTTGTTCAGCTGTACCCAGTTAGTTATTTATTTTCATAGTTCAGACCTTGTGTTTACCATATTCCATATCAGTCAGGCAGTCAAACCTGTCTGGTGAAACAGCACTGCATCCTATTTCCGATGGGAAACAGCAAACCCTTGAGACTGAAGATTAAACTTGGAAAGATTGGAAAATTCAATTATCTCAGTATAGTTTCTTTGAGTTGGGTCCTTCTTAAGTGTCCTGTTTCAAATCGATTTGGTCCTTATCATCACCATCATGTGGCACCCAGTTGTGGCATGAAGAAAGGATGGGGGCACAGGCTGGATGCAGAGAATCAGAAACCTTTACACCCTTTCTGGCACCTACATTTTCTTTCATTGTCTGAAGCTTTTAATAAAATTCAGATCAATAATTTCACGTTTTAATTTTACAATACAACTTCTGCATTACTGGCATTTCTGTAAGGGTGCTCAAAGATAAACAGTTCAAAAATTGAACATTTTACTTGACTAGACAATGAGCGTCTTGAACTGTATACCAATTTGTTGTATACTGTATACCAAAACTGTATACCAACCTTTCTTCTTCACCCCAACAATTTGTACTTGTTTCACACGCCTTAGTGATGTCACTGTGTCTCATACTTTTTGGAATAAATGCATTCCAATTTGTGGATAAATGTAAGATAGTAGAACAACTTTGAGCTTGCAGCAATGTTCCTACGAGCCACCATTAAGAAAAACCAATGCCTCCACGGTGGTTGTTTATTAGTCCCCTCTGATGAAGTTTCACCAGACAGGACTCTAGGTTTCCTCTCCATCTGTCCGTCCTTGACACTCAACCACCTGTGGTTTTTCTGACTTTTGCCCATACCCTTTAACATATTCAAGTGAAACTTGGTACAAGGTTTTATTATGATAAGATACAGAACAAGTTTGAAATTCAGGGCGTTTCGTCAATTTTTCAGATTTGTATCCTTTTTAGATTTAGAAAATATCACTTATTATTCAACTACCCAGACTAACAGCTGGGTTGGTGTTCAACTGCCTGACTCCACCCCACTGCTTTAGACCCATTGGCTGGATAGCTGGCCTGACTCCACCCAATAAAATCATATGCCACCATTGCATGAAGCAGCACAGCTTGGCAGGCCCCAGGCCTTAGGGCTAGGTGTTAGTCAATGGCCAAGGTACATAACCACGATGCATTATATATGCACATAAGCTGTACGCATGTTTTTGCTTCATGTATGTACATCATGTTATTTTTAATGTGAAATAGGCATAGCCTAGACATGAACGAAACACAGTGTGTTTGAGTTTCTTCTTCTTCATTTTGGTTCCGGTATCGGCTTGAGCGTGCGTTAAACGCAAACAATTTCTTTTTTTATCTCCCAAACATTCATTGGAATCAGTAGGGGACATGTATTGCAAAGCAATTATCGCTGTTGTTTCTTAATGTGATCAGCAAAAGTGTTACTGTCATGATTAATGTTTGTATTTCGCCAATTTATAAATAAATCCATCAAAGGAGTGTGGTCAACATTATTTGGGTCCTGTTGTCTTCATTTTATACTCTGAAAAATTTTGATGTTGCTCATATACAGATAGTGGACAAAAATGGAAACACCAATGTAAAGTCACTTAATTGGACGTTGTGCCACCACATGCGTCCAGTACGGCTTGCAGCAAAAATTGACGAAACGCCCTGAATTTCAAACTTGTTCTGCAATTAAATTGATGTGCCTGTATGTATGCACTGTGGCATAGAATCAACCAGCGTCTGGAATTGTGCAGGAGTGATACGGCACCATTCTTCCATGATAAAGTCGATCAACTCACACCTGTTTGATGGAGGTGGAAAATGCTGTCTCAGGTGTTCCAGAATATCTGAAAAATGCTCGATTGTGTTCAGATCTGGTGACTGAGAAAGCCATGACATATGGACAACATCAGTATCATGCTCATCAAACCATTGGGTGACCACATGTGCTCTGTGAGTGGGGGCATTGGGGCTTCTCCTATTGTAGCCATGTTTGTTGGACATGACATCCCGTACGTGGGTTCCTCCTAGGTCCAGTTGATTCCCCGTTTGTATGTGGTACCGTACAATTGCTGACTGATCTGTGTTACCCAATGTGCTCATCCAGCCGTGGATGGAAGTTTCTCCCCTTTTCTCCGATATATGCCTCACCACTGTCCTTGCACCCAGTGCAATACACCACACCTGACTTGTCACTATCTGGTATCACGTATTTCAGTTTGGTTAAAACACCCCGAATAGTACGTAGCAGTTTGTGGAACACTCCAATACGTGCACTTCGCATTCTTTTTGCAATTCTCTTCAAGAGATTTGGATAGCAAGGCAATGCATACCTACCAAATCAGCTCGAATTTGTTTTTGATTGTATTATGCCTTCTAAACCCCTGTACCAACCTCCTGTCATAGTCATTGTTCTTTAAGATTTCATGCACCTGTTTTAGTTCCTTAGTTGTATCCTTACTGGTTTACGAGATTGAGATGACGAGAAGCCCATGAAAAAAATTTAAATTGATAAATTAACTTTTCCCATCACTGGGAACGGGTACTTTTGCTTTAAATTTTTTTTAACATGGTCTAGGCTCATGGAAGAATTAAGACACAGATCGGATCAGGATACAACATAACAAAGGGAAGAGCAGGAGAAAGGGGAAATACCAACAGCAGGATGGAGGGAGAAAATAGATGGAGACAGATGAACAAGGGATGCAGATAATGATGAGGGGTAGGGGAGAATGCAGGGGTGAACAGTATGAATACATAAGCAAAATTTTGGAAGGGGTTGGGGTGGTTTAACGGGTGTCAAAAATATCATGGTTTTCAATGTGGGATGACTTGAGATGGTGGTGAACAGCTGTCTTGAAGACCTGGAGGGAAGAATGAGATTGAAGAGAATGTGGAAGTTGGTTGCACAGGCAGGAAAAAGGAATAAATGAGTGGAGGTGAGCAGTGATTCTGTATTTAGGCAGTTTTACAAAGGGGTTGCTGGTGGATCACATGCATCTTACAGATGCAGGGGGGGGAGGGGGAATGACAAGGCACAGAAAGAATAGAGTGCGTAAGACCAGAAAGGAGGCATTCGAAGAGAGAGAGAGAGAGAGAGAGAGAGAGAGAGAGAGAGAGAGAGAGAGAGAGAGAGAGAGAGAGAGAGAGAGAGAGAGAGAGAGAGAGAGAGAGAGAGAGAGAGAGAGAGAGAGAGAGAGAGAGAGAGAGAGAGAGAGAGAGAGAGAGAGAGAGAGAGAGAGAGAGAGAGAGAGAGAGAGAGAGAGAGAGAGAGAGAGAGAGAGAGAGACCACTGACCTATCTGTGATGGCAAAGTGATAGACCCATAGATTTGGCTTCATCAGGGGAGATTCCAAGCCTTTGTTTCCACGGCGTCAAGCTGAGCAATGTGTAAGGCAGGGGAGCCAGCCAAGAGGGGAGAGCAGTACACCATGAAGCTGTGGA
Source organism: Eptatretus burgeri (assembly GCF_056783735.1). Classification (NCBI taxonomy): domain Eukaryota; kingdom Metazoa; phylum Chordata; class Myxini; order Myxiniformes; family Myxinidae; genus Eptatretus; species Eptatretus burgeri. Next base: position 62,738,214 of record NC_140976.1, on the reverse strand, counting down.
TGAAGGCCTTGTAGGCTGATAAGAATTCAGGTGTGCCAAGGAAGGACTTTGTACGAGAGAGATGCCCAGTCGACAGCTGGCTTTGGAGACCAATTTTGAAATGTGGTTTGCCCAAGAATGATCATGGCTGATGGTGAGACCCAGGAGTTTGAATGAATGAACTTCCTCAAGAGGATTATTGAGAAAGTAGATAGGAGGGTTTTCCAGATGGTTCTTTTGGAGAGAGATCGTGAGAGTGTGAAATTTGTCAGGATTGAAAGACATATTCCAAGTGTTTAACCAGGGTTAAAAAATAATTGAGGGGGACTGAGCCAAGTAAATGGTTAAAACTTTCCACCATGCTGACATACAACATAAATATATGACCCCAAAAACTAAATCACCTCGCAATTTTCAGTCAACTTTGAGGCCAACTGCATATGTGAGAGAACAGGTCAGGTCAGGTCAGGTCAGGTATGGGAGCATGTGCTGGAGCAGCGCATCACTGAGTCCACTTTCTGCCAGGACTCCAGGGGCCTTCGCCTGGCCACCCCCCAGGCAGATGTCTGGCCCATCCCCATCTTATTGAGATGCCGATTAAGCTGCTGCAATGAGGAACGTGGTTGACCCGCTGGCCTCCACCACTCACGAGGCTCCCTTGCTGAGAGAATCTGGTTAGCAGGATCAGTGTCAGGAAAATGAGCCACATGTCCTTACAGCCGCAGTTGACGCTCATAGATGATACAAGTAACAAATCTCATCTAAGTCTCTCTCAGCAACTACTCGTTGGACACAAAGTTGACCAGCGATCACCAAGGATTCTCTGAAGAGACCTGGTACCGAAGGAGTTAAGTCTCAGTCTCAGATCCCGAGTCAGAGTCCAAGTCTCACATCTGAAGAGCAACACTGGAAGCACCAAGAACCTGAAGACTCGGACTTTCGTCCTCCTGCATAGGTACTGACAGTGCAACAACCCATGATCCAGTGAATCCATGACTCCCCAGTCTATTGTCTCCCCAGACAACTCCCCAGACCCAGACGTCTATTGACTTCTGACTCACAGCCAGTGGAGACACGAATATCACTGCGAAGATAAGTGAATCTCTCCGCAACCTCAACATCCTCACCACAAACAGGTACACACAAGATAGCAGCATCCAAGATGTCATTGAAAGCCTGGATCTTAGTTTTGACCAAGGAAACCCATAATCCCAGTGGCTCCGACTCCTCATTCAGCACCTCGAGGGCCCCCAAAAGGATATCCAAAGTCTCCGCAAAGATGACTGCATCGTCTGTGAAATCAAGGTCAGAGATCTTGATATTCCCAAATGATGTAACGCAGATTGATCTCTCCGACATCCTCCCCAGAATCCAATCCATACAAGTGCTGAAGGATGTGGGGGCCAGTACACACCCTTGAAGAACTCCAGTAACAACTGGAAATAAGTCAGAGATGGTATCACCACATCTCACAGCACTCTCAGTCATCAGGTTGATCAGTTTTGGTGGCACGGCACAAACACCACGAATCCGCCAGAGGGAGAATCCTCAGCGTTGCCACAACAAGCCTATGGTCGGTATTGAGGAACTGAGCACTGCGGTAGACCCTGCAGTTCTGGATCATCCTCCAGGGACCATCAACGAGCATATGGTCAATCTCCTTTGCTACATCACCAGTGTTGGAATACCAAGTCCAGCGATGAGCCTATGAGTGCTGAAACTATGAACCAGCCACCCCAAGTCCACGACTTCTTGCAAAGTCAAGGAACTTAGTGCGATTCTGCTTTAAAGTTCCAGACCCGTGGAGACCAACACATGTCTCATAACCATCCTTATCAGTGCCGGTCGATGCAATGAAATCCGCCCAAGACTAGAAGAGTATCTCGCCTGGGGCACTGATCAACCACAGACTCGAGCGTGGCATAGAATGCGTCCTTCACGGTGAGATCACTCGCCACAGTCGGAGCATATACAGAGACCAGGGAAATGACACCCAAGGAGTGATGAATCCTTAGTCTCATAATACACTCGTTTGACCGATGTTAACTCAATTATCATTGGAGTCAGCTAATTGGACACAGCTACAGCAACTCCTTGGACATGGTAACCATCAGAGCAACCAGACCAATAGTAAGTGTAACCACCTGCTATGATCTCACCACTATCCGATCTCTGAACCTCAGAGAGTGCTGCAATACCGATGTCCAAAAGCTTGAGTTCAGATTATAACAGAGACAGATGATCGTCCTCTCTTATGGATAGGACATCCCAGGCACCCACCTGAAGGGACCTCCTCAGGTTAGCCCAAGGAGACCACCGTCTGGTGGAAGACACCTCAGCACCACTCCGCCACACTCCACTGCAATCTGACCCAGGAAGGTGACTATGCTTTTCTCCTGTCAAAGAATGGGGTCCCGAAGGCTTTGCCCCAATCCCATCATCCGGTGGTACTACAACAGAGTGGATTTTCATGAGATCTCTCTGGAAATACGTGATGACTGCCAAGTGATGGAAAAGTCGATCAGGGTGGAGATGTCCCAGTCCTGGCCGGATGGAGTGAAAGCTGGGCAATGTGAAAATCAGGGATGAAAGAGTGTATACATTTTTTTTTTAATTGAAGGAAAACGAACATTCATAACACAATGAACAGAGGATACAAAGCAGCAGGTTGTGACGTACTCAGACTTTTAGCCTATGCAAGCCAACTTTTATGCCTCCAACGTTGGCAAACTGTATCGATTAAATGGTCAATGAAAAAAAGGCTTTCAAACGATAGTTTCTGGATTGTGGTTGGAAGGCACGATGGTGGAAACGTGGACTTTGCAAGGGCATCATAGCTGTGGTTTATTTGCAGTGATGTAAAAGGCATTCGAATGGCAAGTCCTTTACGTCGCTCCAAAATCAAAATACAAAATGCTAAATGAATTCTGAAGCAACACCTTTCGATTTATTAAATATATTTTGTATTGATAGACTTCCAAAGAGAAATGACCCCCACTACTAGCTGGAAACCGTGTAAGCACCCTTACCTTTGACCCATCTCACCTGTGTTTGAATCTCGACCCAACTTTGAACTTTCACCCTTGTGTTTCGGACGCATGGTGATGCATCAGTGTTAATTAATCCCAGCTTATTGTGGGGTCGGCCGGGGAACGTTTTTGGCTGGTTTTCACGAAAACCAACCGGCCAGGTCTGACGCTCGACTGAAGGTGATTTGAGCAGGAATTTGAATGTGTTCAGGGTGTCGGTGATAACTAGCTTAGTTTTTGTGAATGATACCGTGAGATCTTTAACTTCGACCAGGTCATGCTGACTATGGACCACCCAGTTGAATGACCATTGAGGGAGGGCACATCTTGCAATGCAATACCCTGCCTGAGAAGCACCAATACTGTAGTTTATAGTCGGGTCGAGACTACACAGCTCAAAGGTAAGTGGCTACCTTTGCACCATCCTGTCGGATTAGGTAAATTAATTCCAAAATGAATATCATTGTGAAACGGAGATTAACCTGAAAAAGAAGTAGCATGCACGAAATAGGTGCAATATATGTCGATTTAAGAAAATGGAGGCAGGAGCAACAGGTGGAGGTAAAACTAGAAAGTATAATTTGACGTGAAAATGTTGAAAATAAATTACAAATTGACATTCAAGACAATGTTAGGTGATAATGTAAATGAAGTACACATATAAATGTGTGTTCTGTTGTCTTAGTTAAATCTCACAAAAGTTTAAAATGTAACCTTCACCTTGGAGAGGTCATGCTGAGCACCGCTTGGAGATGTTCAGAGATGCACCCCCTGGTGGAGTACTTTAGTGGTTATTAGGGGAGAGTTGTTTCCAAAACCCAAGTTCATTGCAGATGCTGCAGGCAGATGGCAGATGAAGGAACAGCAGGTGAGAACTCATTCATTCATTCATTCATCATTCATTCCTTATACCTCGTGTTCGGTCTGTGAGATTGGAGTATCGTGTGTTCATGAACAACTGTAGAACATGCTGCAAATCCACTTTCCATCCTGTCCCATCCATTGATCCATCCGTTCCCTCCATCTCTTAATTTGCCCTCGCTCCCCACTCCTCCTTCCTCTATCCCCTCCCTCTCGCACCCCTCTTCCAACTTTCATAAAGTGATAAACAATGGGGGGGTTGTGCTGTGGTGTTTGTGTTGCGGTTTGAGCCCGGAGTGTCGGGAAGTGTGCGGGTTGGGTGGATGGCCACTTTTTTGGTGATAGGGGCTGCTGCTGGGTTCGATTCCATGGTTTGAATGTTGGGATTTGGCTCGGGTTGAGATATCCTGCGCTTATCACATTTTGATTGTGAAAATTGTTGAAATTAAGTAAATGCACAAAACACTGGCATCTCCGGGCATTTATAAGTCTTGCAGCGAGTGTGTGAGGGGCTCTAGGGTCTCCTTTTCTGAGGCAGGTTTTTGGGGTTGGAATGCGGAGTTGAGCTTGGCGGCGGGTCCGGCTGTTGGAGGAGTGTTTGTTTGTCTGGTTCTTTGGCACTCTGGGCATCTCCGGGCAGTGTGACCCCTTTTGAGAGATGCAGTTCCAAATCGGATAAACAGGGTGGCAACCACAGTTCAACTTGCATACCTCAAGGGAAACCCATGTTATAATCTCATTAAAAATTGTGCATGCTTTTTGAAAGTGACGGGTGGTCTTTCTATTCTGTTTGAATGTGCTATTTTAACGTACCCCATTTCATTAAATCCTGTACTAATGCTGGCAGGGACTATCCCCCCCCCCCACCTACTTCCCCTCAAGTCCCCCTTCCAAATGCAAGTCAACCACTCCAACCCCTTCCCTTAAAGTCCCACAATCAAACGCAAGTCCAGAACACTCCCTTCCCCTACCAACTTCACCCTCCCTTCTCCCCGATCCCCCCACGGACCCCCATACCCCCCGAAGTGTCTAGTCACGTGTTGTGAAGAGTTGCTCCCCCCTCCCCCCTCCCCTTCATCGCTCTCTACTCCTAGCTTCTCCCTTCCTCGGCCCCCTTCATCGCTCGCTCTCTCTCTCTCTCTCTCTCTCTCTCTCTCTCTCTCTCTCTCTCTCTCTCTCTCTCTCTCTCTCTCTCTCTCTCTCTCTCTCTCTCTCTCTCCCTTTCTCTCCCCTCTCATCTTCTCCCTCCCTTCACTTCCCTCCTCTCCTCTCCCTCCCTCCCTTCACTTCCCTCCTCACTCCCCCCTGTCTCTCACTCCCTTACCCCTCCCTCTCCCACCCCTCTCCTTCTCTCACTCCTCTCTTCCCTCTTTTTCTGTTCCCCACTCTCTTAGTATTCCCATCAGCGAAGCAATGTGTCTTGGAGTATATGGTGAAGAATAATGGTAGTATTTAGTATGGTATTTGCTGGTGTATGGTACTACATAGTATGGTACTCTCTTAGTATGGTATTTGCTGGTGAAGAATAAAAACAGGTTTTGTGTCTTGGAGTAATGTATCATTTATTTTAGTTATTCAGTGCCTTCCTTTTAACAATGACCCATATTAACACGTCGTTGGCCTCTTGTAAGAACCACTACCATGTTTTGTGGGCCTTTTGGGTCAACTGCTGCACAGAATAACATCAAAACTCTGGAATACAATGTGTAGTCCCGATTATGAATGTTCCAGAGTTTTATAATGGCTTCCAGACCAATCCAAGTCCTCATGATGCTGATGTCGGAACACCTCGAGGAAGGAGCAGCCGCGCAATTACACATTCAACATCAACTGAAACGGATATAGAATTAATGAAACATTGAAAACAATGGTGTTCCTAGTATTATGATATTAAAACGATCACAGATAAGAATATTTTATTTGTTTAATTGATACAAGCATCAAGTGGAATAGTTATGACGTTTGAGGGCACTCTCACTCGCCTTTTTGCTGGATCGTCTGCGCCCGACATCGTGACCCATTCCATCTGCTCGCATCACCTGGTGGACGATAAAGATACCACATCGTCTTTCATCGAAGAGTCAGCCAGTTATTAACAGCATCTTGAACAAATTCTAAATTGCTGTGGAACACCAGTTCTAGCCATCCGTTTCGTGAAAGACTCGGGTGCAAAAATTGCAGACTCTTTGAGCTGCCTATGCAAACTCAATGTGATGTGTTAAACAAAGAAGTGAAACACAAGTGGAATATTTTTTGAAAAGAAAAAAAAAAAGAAGAGTACATCACATTCTTCAAACAAAGCCAGCATCCAGCGATAGTCACGCACAATTTAGATGATTAATATTGAACAAATTGTACAAGTGTACAAGTGGAGCATTAATTCAGGTTTCAGAACAATATATATATATATATATATATATATATATATATATATATATATATATATATATATATATATATATATATATATATATATATATATATATATATATATATATATTGTTACAAAATACCTTCAATAATGTGGCTACTTATGTAATGGAACCATTTTCATTTGGCAGGAGGTTGAGTGCCACTTAAGGATTAGGAAGAGCAGGTTTACCCGAACAGGTATTACGGTTGCACTTGAAATAAAATGAACAGAATCGAGAGCTTTACCTGACTCTTGTTGATCACTGGATCGGGTCTACCCCTTCATGACCTGGATGTTTGTGAAGATCAGTACATGTAAGCTGTGCAAACCACACAGGAAAGAGATTGGCGGGTTGCTTTGTTTGCGTTCCCATCAGAACCCCTGGATCAGGAGGCAATGACCCCAGGTATTACGCACTCCTCTGTCCACTGTCTATCGATGTCCTTGTGAAGGTACACCGACGTCCACTCATGTCAATTCAGCCCACGTACGGCATCTGTACATGCTGCCCAATGATCCCTAGATGGCTGATTGAAACGTTTCCACTCGGCCGGTGAGTCTCACTTAACATTCCATCAACAATTTCCAAAACAGGCAAAATTTCTGTTCATCTGTTTAATTACATTCGCTGCGATGAATGTTGTTTCCTAGTACTGCATATCATTTCGTTATCATTAGCGAGTTTTCAGGAAGGATTACAATTAATTACCTAAAAAAAATTATGCAAAATTCGGTTTCATGCTAACTCAGCTCGTTAACAGTTAAATGTTCCAAATTGTCTGTCCAATCATATTGTTTCAGAGGCATCAGCACTTTGAGGCAAAACTTTGTCCAACCAATGAGTTCTTATTACATCCTTTCCTTGAGGAACCACAGAAGTGAGTGTGTCATTAGTGCACTAAACATTTCTCTTCTGCGTTTTTTAAACTACACACTTTTCCTGCTCATTTAGATGGTTCTTCATTTTGTCTGAAGCACAAGGCTGTGGGGTAGCATCATTGGCTAGGGGCACAGATGTGCGACTGATGCAATGACCTTTCCTGGTTAGGGCAGAAATTGTGTAATTTGTTGATGGTGCCCATGGTAGCTCATCTACTCTTCACAAAGGTCATCACCTGGAAGACGAGGAAGATCTTTAAGGTCCATCAACGAATGCTGGCAGAGAGGGCAACTGACTTAACACCTATCCAAAGAACGGCACACACATTGAAGAATCACTTTGCCTGTGAAACACTGGATGTCAGTTTACAGCTGAGTCGAGCTTCAAACACAGGCTAGACGGCTTAGAGGAGAGTGTGCATACCGCTAAGCCATCCTCTCAGATCCTTTTAAGTGGTGGTCCATAGCAATGACTGCAAAGATCTTTTTCTTTTAATATCCCAGAGACGACCCATTCACTCTGACCCATTGTTTGCCCACATTTTGTGATTTACCCCAAAGTTTTCTTTCATCATGACCCTGCTCATCACTTAAACAGCACAGGGTGTTTCAAAAAGTGATGCAACTTTAAATGTCTTTTTTTAAAAAGAAACAGAAACCTCAGGAACGTGACCCAAACATTTCTTGAAAACTTATGGCATGGTATTTTCTATCACTGATTTATATTGCAGTAAGTCACTGCTGGAGTGAGTGAGAGCCCAAGGTCTGAAAATGGCATTTACACAAAATCCTTGAAATTGACGTTCTCGATGCGTGCCCCTCCACAGGTCAGACTGGCATTGATCCTGACTCCAAAGTTCTGTCCAACTTTTCTGTTCATTTCATGTGGCACTGTCTGGATGTAGTCTGATAACGCCTGCTTCAGATCATCCAGTGTGACAGGGCGGTTGGCAGCCCCCCAAAACCAGTAGTCCAGAGGGTTCAAGTCTGGGCTATGGGGTGTCCAGTCATAAGTGCAACCCAGGGCAACAAGGCGGTTTCTGAAGAGCTGCCACAGGAAAGTGATGGTGTCACCAGCTGTATGCGGGGGTGCACCATCCTGCATAAACCAGGTCATGCTGAGCTGGTTTGTGGTGACCTTTTGGACGAGATCGTTATGGAACTTCTGGAGCACTGCTCGGTAGCACTCACCATTGATCGTCACTGCCCTGCTGTTGTCATTCTCAAACCAATAAGGCCCTAGCGTTCCCCATCTGGCATTGAAGGTGCAGAAGCATGTGACCTTAGGCCCTTTCAGGTACCTCTCAGTGATCTCTTCAGGTGGTGTTGTTGTGGTTGATCAACAAATCAACAAAATGTTGTTGTGGTTGTTGATGGCACCGTTCAAGTGGAAATGGGCTTCATCACTGAACCAGATGAGGTTGATCCAGTTTGTTTACCTCTCCATCCTGCCACTGAGCCAATTGCACATTTCAAGTCTCCTTCTCATGTCATCTTGACTCAGTTTATGCCTAATGGAGATGATGTATGGGAAAAGCTTCAGTTCCTTAGTGAGGATACATCAGACTGATGTTGGTTCGATGCCGAGCTCGCGGGAGTGCCGGTGGTAGGACTTCTTATGTGGAATGTTGCAATGAGAATTATGATGTCATAGGTCACGTGGTGTGGCAGCCATATTAGAACAACAGTAAAACTTTGGACCTCTATATCTCTGGTGGTAACGTATGGCAGCTTAGCTGCCGGGTTAGCTATCATTTCTTGAAGCGCGACTGTGTCGCTGATGCAGTGCCCCTCTACCAGTACACACACTAGAACTGGTACTCATTTCACCGACCTCGGAAGGATGACAGGCTGAGTCAACCCCCTGGTGTATTAATTCAGCGGTCGACGGAGCTTGAACTCAGGACCCTCGGATCCCAAGCCGCCACCCCAACCACTGAGCCAACACCAGGCTTTCTGTATCTCTGAAACCGCACCAAGGAAAAATTGAAACTTGGCACATAGTAAGTACTCCTTATGGAGAAAGTGTGACTTTTAATGACGTTATAGGTGCCCTCGTTATGATGTCATAATTGCATATATCATTTGTGTAAAGAAAAATATATGTTATCCATTCATCCATAGGACCATACTCTGTGCAGAGCGTTGGTGCTGCCTAAGCAGTCTCCTTGACTATTGGACACATTCCTGGATAGGTCACCACTCCGACACAGGTTCCCAGCAAGTTGGCACTCGATTTTGCCGACCTCAGAAGGATGACAGGTAGTTAACCACACCTGATATTAATTCAACAGCCAAGTGGGATTTGAACTCAGGATCCTCAGATCCCAAGCCCACCATCCTAACCATTAAGCCAACACCAGGCATATACAGGGTGAGTCAGAAGTAGCGCCTAATTTCTGTCAGTTGATTGCTTGTGTGCCATTTGTATTACAGTGTACAAGAAGGTAGAAATAAATGAATGACATGTCCATCTAACCATTTATTCAAGAAAAAATTATTACGGAACTGTACCAAGCTGTTTTACTTGCAATAATGCAAGAATCTGACACCCGAAAAAACAGATATCGGGCGCTACTTTTGACTCACCCTGTATATGCTATGTTGCAATGTTATCATTCTTTATGTTATATATTTTATAATTCCAATGCCATACCATGGTAGAAGGAAGTATTGAGCTGTTTTATATACCTTAGCATGGCGTACATTTAAAACATGGGAATTAAAACAGATTTTTTGTAGTATAGTCGAGTCTTAAAGGGTCTACAGGATCTACACGTACAGCAAAATGAACCTACCAATGAACCGATGTTATAGCAAATACCTATTTTGCGGGGCAACCGCCCACCATCCCCTGCCCCACCCATATATCCCCTTAGACCCCGAACTTTTTTTTTGTGTCGTGAACAATCTTTGGCACATCACGGGTGATGAAGGTTGTCGTGAAATGTCATCAGAATTGTGTGTTTGGTTTTGAGAAGAAAGCAAATACCTATCATGGGGAGGCACCCCATAAATTCCCTCTATCAACCCCCGCAGAACCTGATTTTTTTTATGCCATGAACAAACTTCGGTACACACATGCTGAGGAAGGATGTGGTAAAGTTTCATCGAAATGGTATGTGTAGTTTCAGAGAAGAAGTTGCAAGTATTTGTGGACGGACGGACGATGCACCATCCCATAAGCTCCCCGGAACCACATTCCAAGTGAGTTAACAAAACATAAACAAAAACTACAATGCATCAAATAAAATTTTCTCCAGACATAATTTGATTGAATCATCCATGTGAGTTAGTACCACAAGAACAGGTTTTTAAAATAGGGAGCGACTTTTCAATCACCCAGTATTTCTAAAAAAAAAAGAAGAAGTAAAGAAACAAGTAATATTAACAATTTTTAAAATGTAAAGTGATGTGGGGATGTTCTTCAAAAAACTATATGAACAAGGTAGGGATGGTAACAAAACATGATCATGTGATATATACTATCCCTACATCTTTCTTTGAATAATGGTACTCATTTTGTCGACCTTGGAAGGATGACAGGCTGAGTCAACCCAAGTGGTGTTGGTGAACTGGACTACATTAACTGGACTACAGGGGCTCAAACTCAAGAGTCGAGGATCTTAAGCCAACCACCTTAACCGTTAAACCAACACCAGGTATCACCTCCTAATATATATATATATATATATATATATATATATATATATATATATATATATATATATATATATATATATATATATATATATATATATATATATATATATATATATATATATAGCTTCCTTTCATATAAAATCATCCCATATAATGTTTAGCAAGTTTTGTTAATTCATCTCTATGAATTATTGTTACGTCTCCTCTGCTTTTGTATATTCAGGGTCCATGTGGATGATCCATATGTTAAAATTGATGTGAACTATTACATCCCATAATCTTCGTTTTTACCTTTTATTGATCCTGTCTATCAAAAAAGGTTTCTTTTTTTAAATCTCAATACAGTATGTACTGTATTGCAAATACAAGAGAGAGAGAGAAAATATACACACACCTGTCATTGTTTCTCCATCCAGGGGAGAGAGAAAGAGAAAGAGAAAGAGAAAGAGAAAGAGAAAGAGAAAGAGAAAGAGAAAGAGAAAGAGAAAGAGAAAGAGAAAGAGAAAGAGAAAGAGAAAGAGAAAGAGAAAGAGAAAGAGAAAGAGAAAGAGAAAGAGAAAGAGAAAGAGAAAGAGAAAGAGAAAGAGAAAGAGAAAGAGAAAGAGAAAGAGAAAGAGAAAGAGAAAGAGAAAGAGAAAGAGAAAGAGAAAGAGAAAGAGAGAGAGAGAGAGAGAGAGAGAGAGAGAGAGAGAGAGAGAGAGAGAGAGAGAGAGAGAGAGAGAGAGAGAGAGAGAGATCAAATAAAAGGCACAGATGATTCCTTCAATCACAGATAACGTTTGTGTGTTGGTGTAAAGGAAACACAAAACGGTCAACCTTTCATTTATACTCATTATTATTTCTTCTTGAAGCTGTTGAGAGAGCTGTTTGTTATCCTCGAGATGGGAATGAAAAACTTGCAACAACACACACACACACACACACACACACACACACACACACACACACACACACACACACACACACACACACACACACACACACACACACACACACACACACACACACACACACACACACACACACACACACACACACACACACACACACACACACACACACACACACACACCTGTATCCATGAAGTACACCTGCTTGAAAATAAATAAGTACACCTGCCTGAAAATAAACAGATTAGTTTAATTTGGTGCTAAACGTTCCATGTCAGCTCAGCCTGGCAGGTTTGGTTTCTAAAATCATATTCAACAACTAATGGTGTGAATATAATATGAGGCAGTTTACTGATCACCAGCATCCTCCGTCCCTCCAACCCCACTCTTGCCTTCTCACCCCAACGTTTTGGGATTTGTGTTCGTTCATAAGTCCTCTGTCGTTTTACATCATCCCTCCAGGGTGGTGTTCAGTCGATGCGACTTTTCGCAGCCGCACACACTTGAAAAGCCAGACAGCAGGACTCTGTGTTATCTGTGTGTGCCCTTCGCTTGTGCAGATCAAAGAAGGGATTTCATCAAAAGCGTGCTCGACAAACAACACTCCATGGGGACGGCACGATGTGCTGTGAAGGGCTCGGAAATTGCAACCGATGTGAACAAAACTCGCAAAGAGTGACAACTGCTGCACCTTCCCTCGTACCGTCGATCGTGCGGTGTCACGTGATGACCTTTGTTTGTTTTTTCGTTTTCTTTATCGGAGCGAGGCTCATGGAAGAGCAAGATTTTCCGTGGATGGAGTCTTTACAATGCATCCTATGATGTAGGCAATGAAAGTGATTGACTGTTCGGTTCAGCAATGGAGAACTCCATGGATGAGCAATTTCCTAAGCTTGAACCTCAGCAGCATCAGTGTCCTGTCAGAACTGATTTTGTGCTTTTCAATCAGAGCCATTCATTTCCATTGCGAGTGGTGCCCGAGATATGAATCGCCATTCTTACTACATCATATATTATGACTTCCCTTACAACTTCGACACAGGATGAGGCCATGAGCCCATCAAAGCCTAGGCCTAGGCTATCACCAACCTATGGTAGTTTATCCGTACTCTACCCTTTTAAATGCTGAGTGCACAGCAAGGAAACAGCTCATACCATTTTTAAAATACTACCACATTAGCAAGTTTGGTTTACAACATTAGGCCAGGGTAGGGATGTTAAATTGCAAAGGTCATGCCGATTACGTCACCGGAAGTGTGTCAAAATGGCTGACTTCATCGGTTGGGTGTATGACAAGGACAAATTGATTCGATTTTGGTGAAGATCTCATTCTGGATACGAGAGTTAATTGATTTTTAAAATTATTCTTCACCATTGAGAGATAGGGTCAAACACGAAATAGCATTATGCTTCAAAAAGCTGTGGATGAGTTATGACAATATGAGGTGGATTTGGTGGGTAGGTGACAAGAACAAGACACTGTGGATGAGTTGGGTAAGTGGCAAGAACAAGACTAGGTGGATGAGTTGGGTAAGTGGCAAGAACAAGACTAGGTGGATGAGTTGGGTAGATGACAAGAACAAGACACTGTGGATTAGTTGGGTAAGTGGCAAGAACAAGACTAGGTGGATTAGTTGGGTAAGTGGCAAGAACAAGACTAGGTGGATTAGTTGGTTAGATGACAAGAACAAGACACTGTGGATTAGTTGGGTAAGTGGCAAGAACAAGACACTGTGGATTAGTTGGGTAAGTGGCAAGAACAAGACTAGGTGGATGAGTTGGGTAAGTGGCAAGAACAAGACACTGTGGATTAGTTGGGTAAGTGGCAAGAACAAGACTAGGTGGATTAGTTTGGTAAGTGGCAAGAACAAGACTAGGTGGATTAGTTGGTTAGATGACAAGAACAAGACACTGTTGATTAGTTGGGTCAGAGACAAGAACAAGACTACATGGATGAGTTGGGTAGATGACAAGAACAAGAGTACGTGAATGGGTTGGGTACGTGACAAGAACAAGACTACCTGGATGAGTTGGGTACGTGACAAGAACAAGACTACTTGGATGAGTTGGGTAAGTGCCAAGAACAAGACCACGTGGATGAGTTGGGTATGTGACAAGAACAACAAGACTAAGTGGATGAGTTGGGTAGATGACAAGAAAAGGACTATGTGGATGAGTTGGGTACGTGACAAGAACAAGAGTATGTGGATGAGTTGGGTAGGTGACAAGAACAACAAGACTACGTGGATGAGTTGGGTAGATGACAAGAACAAGACAAGGTGGATGAGTTGGGTAAGTGGCAAGAACAAGACGAGGTGGATTAGTTGGTTAGATGACAAGAACAAGACACTGTGGATTAGTTGGGTCAGAGACAAGAACAAGACTACATGGATGAGTTGGGTAGATGACAAGAACAAGAGTACGTGGATGAGTTGGGTCGATGACAAGAACAAGACTACCTGGATGAGTTGGGTATGTGACAAGAACAAGAGTATGTGGACGAGTTGGGTACGTGACAAGAACAAGACTACGTGGATGAGTTGGGTAGATAACAAGAAAAGGACTACATGGATGAGTTGGGTATGTGACACAAACAAGAATACGTGGATGAGTTGGGTACGTGACAAGAACAAGACTACGTGGATGAGTTGTGTACGTGACAAGCACAAGACTAGCTGGATTAGTTGGTTAGATGACAAGAACAAGACACTGTGGATTAGTTGGGTCAGAGACAAGAACAAGACTACCTGGATGAGTTGGGTATGTGACAAGAACAAGAGTACGTGGACGAGTTGGGCACGTGACAAGAACAAGACTACGTGGATGAGTTGGGTTGATGACAAGAAAAGGACTACGTGGATGAGTTGGGTACGTGACAAGAACAAGAGTATGTGGATGAGTTGGGTAGGTGACAAGAACAACAAGACTACGTGGATGAGTTGGGTAGATGACAAGAACAAGACAAGGTGGATGAGTTGGGTAGATGACAAGAACAAGACAAGGTGGATGAGTTGGGTAGATGACAAGAACAAGACAAGGTGGATGAGTTGGGTAAGTGGCAAGAACAAGACGAGGTGGATTAGTTGGTTAGATGACAAGAACAAGACACTGTGGATTAGTTGGATCAGAGACAAGAACAAGACTACATGGATGAGTTGGGTAGATGACAAGAACAAGAGTGCGTGGATGAGTTGGGTCGATGACAAGAACAAGACTACCTGGATGAGTTGGGTATGTGACAAGAACAAGAGTATGTGGACGAGTTGGGTACGTGACAAGAACAAGACTACGTGGATGAGTTGGGTAGATGACAAGAAAAGGACTACGTGGATGAGTTGGGTAGATGACACGAACAAGAATACATGGATGAGTTGGGTAGATGACAAGAACAAGACGACGTGGATGAGTTGGGTACGTGACAAGAACAAGACTACGTGGATGAGTTGGGTACGTGACAAGCACAAGACTAGCTGGATGAGTTGGTGAGGTGACAAGAACAAGAGTACGTGGACGAGTTGGGGATGTGACAAGAACAAGACTCAGTGTATGAGTTGGTTAGGTGACAAGAACAAGACTAGGTGGATGAGTCGGTTAGGTGACAAGAACAAGACAAGGTGGATGAGTTGGGTAAGTGGCAAGAACAAGACACTGTTGATTAGTTGGGTCAGAGACAAGAACAAGACTACATGGATGAGTTGGGTAGATGACAAGAACAAGAGTACGTGAATGGGTTGGGTACGTGACAAGAACAAGACTACCTGGATGAGTTGGGTACGTGACAAGAACAAGACTACTTGGATGAGTTGGGTAAGTGACAAGAACAAGACCACGTGGATGAGTTGGGTACGTGACAAGAACAACAAGACTAAGTGGATGAGTTGGGTAGATGACAAGAAAAGGACTATGTGGATGAGTTGGGTACGTGACAAGAACAAGAGTACGTGGATGAGTTGGGTACGTGACAAGAACAACAAGACTAAGTGGATGAGTTGGGTACGTGACAAGAAAAGGACTATGTGGATGAGTTGGGTACGTGACAAGAACAAGAGTACGTGGATGAGTTGGGTACGTGACAAGAACAACAAGACTAAGTGGATGAGTTGGGTAGATGACAAGAAAAGGACTATGTGGATGAGTTGGGTACGTGACAAGAACAAGAGTATGTGGATGAGTTGGGTCGGTGACAAGAACAACAGGACTACGTGGATGAGTTGGGTAGATGACAAGAACAAGACAAGGTGGATGAGTTGGGTAAGTGGCAAGAATAAGACTAGGTGGATGAGTTGGGTAAGTGGCAAGAACAAGACTACTTGGATGAGTTGGGTAAGTGACAAGAACAAGACCACGTGGATGAGTTGGGTACGTGACAAGAACAACAAGACTAAGTGGATGAGTTGGGTAGATGACAAGAAAAGGACTATGTGGATGAGTTGGGTACGTGACAAGAACAAGAGTACGTGGATGAGTTGGGTAGATGACAAGAAAAGGACTACGTGGATGAGTTGGGTAGATGACACGAACAAGAATACGTGGATGAGTTGGGTAGATGACAAGAACAAGACTACGTGGATGAGTTGGGTAGATGACAAGAACAAGACTACCTGGATGAGTTGGGTATGTGACAAGAACAAGAGTACGTGGACGAGTTGGGTACGTGACAAGAACAAGACTACGTGGATGAGTTGGGTAGATGACAAGAACAAGACTACGTGGATGAGTTGGGTATGTGACAAGCACAAGACTAGCTGGATGAGTTGGTGAGGTGACAAGAACAAGAGTACGTGGACGAGTTGGGTATGTGACAAGAACAAGACTCGGTGTATGAGTTGGTTAGGTGACAAGAACAAGACGAGGTGGATGAGTTGGTATGTGACAAGAACAAGACTAGGTGGTTGAGTTGGTTAGGTGACAAGAACAAGAGTACGTGGACGAGTTGGGTATGTGACAAGAACAAGACTAGGTGGATGAGTCGGTTAGGTGACAAGAACAAGACGAGGTGGATGAGTTGGTTAGGTGACAAGAACAGAACAAGGTGGATGAGTTGGGTATGTGACAAGAACAACAAGACCAGGTGGATTATTTGAGTAGGTGACAAGGACAAGACGAGGTGGATGGATGTCAGATGTCCCACCCGTGTCTGCACTCGGATGACGGAGTAGAATAAGTATATTGAATGTGTTAGAAACATCCAAATCTCGTTGGCAACATGCAGGACATGGCACCACATGCACACATCACTGTTTTGCAGACAATTCGTCGCAATGTTGTAAAGCGAGGTAGGAATCTCATTGTTATTAATCCAATTGTTGCATCATAATTTGCCATCATTCGTGCAAACATAATATATGTTCACACTCCTCCAAGAGCATCATATGCTGTGCAATAATAATTACTTATCTTTGAACAAATTCAACTAAACACTTCTTAAATGATCGTATGTGCTGTGACATCGAAATTAAATCCCAATTGTACAATTTATCGGATTAGAACGTCTGATTTACATCTTGTATTCAAAGTTAAGAAGCCCTTTCATAGCTAATCAAATGCAAGTTCATTAGCAGATTGGCAAATTGAATCAACACTTGTGAAAGTGAATGTCTGCAAACAAAAGCTCTTCTGGGGGGATGAAACAGCATATAATCATAAGCAATTTATAAACCACTCCAAGAATGGTGTTAAGAACAACGTCTCATGGGTCTGACGTTTTCACGTTAGTGTGGCTTTTAACAGACAAATGCTTATTATACTCCTCGAGGAGGTTTGGCATGCGGAGAATGTGAGGGAAGGGGTTAAGCTGAGGATTGTAAAAAAAAAATTGTAGACAATTTCGTGGCTCGTGGAGGAGCTAGAACATGGAACGGATCAGGGAGTAACAGAACAAATGGAAGAGCAGAAAGAGAGGGTGGGGGGGGGGGGAAGACACACCAACAGCAGAGATGAGGGACAAAATAAAGGGAGACTTGAACATATAAGATATGTGGGATAGAATGCAGGGTTAGTGGAGGACGCACAGGGTGGGGGAAGGTTGTGACCAAAGAAATGGTGTAATGTTTATTATATGCCGATTACAATATGGGGAACGTTACAGTGTACTTATACAAGGAACTCTGGTGCATGAGGAGGCTATTCGGCCCATCATATCTGCACTGCACCAACCCCAGTAGCCATCACCAATCCATACCCAATCTACCTCCAAGTCCTGCCAATATCCTCATAATCCCACTCCCTCCAATGCACCTATGACCTATACGTACTCATCAAATTCTAATTTAAACTTACCCAGCCCCTCCACTGCCACTACTTTTCCTGGGAGGGCATTCCATGCATTAACCACTCTCCTACTAAAAGATTCCTGCCTTAAAACTGTTCCAACTCTCGTCTTCTTTATCCTCAAGCAATGGCCTCTGGTCCTAACACTGTCCACTATGCTGAAAAAACAAACAACTGTCCTGCACCTATCTTGTCCACACCTATCTTGTCAGATCAAAATACAGAAATGTAATGATGTTGATGTCGTCAATTTTCATTGGTTAATATGCTGTGCTTTGTCACGTACAGTATTGTGAGATGATAATAACGGATAAGTGGAATCCCATTCGATCCACTTTGTAAGGCCGAAGAGTAGGATCCAGATTATGGATCCAGATATGGATTATGCAGATCCAGCAAAACCAAACTCCATTGTATTTTTTAAAATCATGTTTATCACAGCAAGGGGAAGGCAGCATGAGGGGAGGGGAAAGGAAGACAGCATGCCTTCCCTTCCTTCCCCCCAAGCTGCCTTCCCTTCCCCTCCCCTCACACTGCCTTCCCTTCCCCTCCCCCTCCCCTCATGCTGCTTTCCCTTCCCTCACACTGCCTTCCCTTCCCCTCCTTCTCTCCTCACACTGCCTTCCCTTCCCATCCCCCTCCCCTCATGCTGCTTTCCCTTCCCTTCCCCTCCTTCTCCCCTCACACTGCCTTCCCTTCCTCTCCTCCTCCCCTCATGCTGCTTTCCCTTCCCTCACACTGCCTTCCCTTCCCCTCCTTCTCCCCTCACACTGCCTTCCCTTCCCCTCCTTCTCCCCTCACACTGCCTTCCCTTCATTATCTGAAGCATCTCTATCAGATCTCCTCACAATCACCTCCTCTTTCTACTGTATAAAGCACTTTGATAGCATCTTCATGGGTCAAGGCCATTCATGAATTCCTGCAATGGCACGATCATTTAAGGCTGAAGCCAAACAGCATTAATTCTCATTAATATAATATGCATTATAAATATTACAATTGGCCATCTTGCACACTAATAAATGTCAGTGTGTGCATCTCCTCCATAACTCCGAAAGCATGAAATCTAATGGCACACAACTTTGCATACATACTAAAGGAACTCCAAGGGGGCGCATTCATGAAAACTGGGCATTTGTGTAAATTTAAACACCCCTTTTGAAGATAATTAATAGCTTTCCTTCATGAAAGGCTTATCCTTGGTCAGCCCAACTTCACCTTACAGGTGTCTTAGCCACCATTTTGAATAGGCCAACAAAATAGGCTTTGTCTTGGAAACATGATGTACTCTCACAGACTAATTGAGTCCACCGGACTCTGTATAGAATTGATTGATGAATTTTGTGTGGACAGTGGTGTGAAAACGGGAAAGCGGGGGGGGGGGGCGAAAAACACCTCAATGGATAGGTTATGAGCTGGAGTTGTGCACCTTGACACTGGTTTTTTGACAGACATGAAGATGCGCGGAAAAAACGGTATTTTTAATCGCGCTAATATATTATATTGCGTGACGCCAACCATGATGACGCTGCTAAACATACCCTTATTTCTGTGTTCCCATAACGGCCTTTAACAACAAGAACGATAGCTTCATGGTCCGAGGTGACTCATATGTTCAAAAGAACATACCCTTATATTTAAACGATATTATCAAAATATGATTTGGGATTTGAGGATTGGATCTCATGGAGATAATAATTCTCAAAATCTGGAGTGAAATCTGAAAATTAAAAAAAAAGTAGCGATTACACTGAACAACAAAATTTTTTTACTGGAGTTGTGTAAAGTGATTTAGACTAATTTGGGTACGCTGATTTCAAAAATCATAACCGTTTTGCTGTATCACGTCAGGATTTTCAGTAACAGAAATATTCCCATTGCCTAGAAGTCAGGATTTCAATGAAATTTACAAAAATTCATTTATTCATTTATTTCATCATGAATGCTTCAAAATTATAGAAATTACAGAAAAACTCCACTAGAATGTAATTAAAAATGCTTTAGGCATTTGGCTTTGCGTTTGTGCTGCTCTGTGTCAGTTTCACGATGCAGGAACCAGCAGAAATCGCCCATCATGTTCGGGTTGTGCCGCCCTTGGTAACGCGTCTCCATGAGTGAAATCTCTTGGTGGAATCGCTCGCCGTGCTCGTCCGAGACTGCTCCCAAGTTGTCAGGGAAGAAGTTCAGGTGCTGGTGTAGGAAATGGATTTTCAGGGACATCCTGGAGCCAAGTTTCCTGAAGGACTCCAGCAGCTGCTGCACTATTTCTTCATAGTTGTCCGCGCGCTCGTTCCCCAAGAAGTTGTCCGTCACAGCTTTGAAGCTCCTCCACGCTGCCAGCTCTTTGGGGTTTAGAGTTGTCGGAAAAGTTTCGTCCTTCATAATCTGTCGGATTTGCGGTCCAACAAAGACACCAGCCTTGATCTTGGCCTCCGACAAGGTGTTGCCAAACTTTTCCTTGAGGTATAAAAACCCACGCCCATTCAGATCCATTGCCCGTACAAAACTTTTCATCAAGCCGAGCTTTATGTGGAGTGGTGGAAGGAAAACCTTGGCTGGGTCGACAAGGGCGACATGCTTCACGTTGTGTCGACCAGGTACATGCTCTTTTCGCTCTTCCCAATCTTTCTTCGTCCAGTGATTCTTGTCGTCTCTGCTATCCCAGAGACAAAGGAAGCACATGTATTTCGTGTAGCCTGACTGCAGCCCTAACAACAGCGCCACCACTTTCAAGTCTCCGCAGATGTGCCAGTTGAAGTCATTGTACTTGATGGAATCAAGCAGCTGCCGCATAGTCTCATAGGTCTCTGTCATGCCGAACGCGTGAGCCAGTGGGACTGATGGTTTCTCGTTGCCATTGTGGAGCAAAACAGCCTTCAAGCTGTTCTTCCCCGAGTCGATGAAGAGGCGCCAGTCTGCAGGATCGTGATCACACCCAAGTTCTTTCAACAGACCGTTGATGTCACTGCAGAATGTCATCGTGTCTTCCATCTCAAAGAACTCAGCCATGTCTCTGTGACGTGCTCTGAACAAGGATATCTTGGTGTTAGGTTCAAGTAGATTCCACTGCTGCAGCCTTGATCCAAGCAGCTCTGCCTTCGCCTTTGACAGCGAGAGATCTCTTACAAGATCATTTAAGTCTCCCTGGTTCAGAAGGTGTGATTCTTGAGTGTCGGGTTCAAAAGGTTCATCATCACCATCCTCTTCACCACTGCTTACAGCTATGTTCTGATCAGCTGGAGGTGTTGGAACGGGGTTCTCATCATCATGAGGCACAGGTTTACGAGCAGAGACGCAGTCAGCGTACTTGATGTGACCTTTATTCTTCTTGTTGAAGCCGGCGATGCTTGTGCAGCAGAAATAACAATCATCATGATGATTCTGCGGCTCACGCCATATCATGGGCACCGCAAATGGCATGCTCGCGCGCTTGCCCACCAACCACTGAGTCAAGGTTGTGTGACAGCTTGTGCAGCAGATGTGTGGTGCCCAGCTCTGTTCTTGGTCCCCCACCTTACACCCGAAGTAGTGAAAGTAGGTGGCCTTCATTTTCACTGCTGTAGATATACTTCGCTGTTGATCTTTTTTGGTATACCGACCACAGACATAACAGAAGTTGTCAGGATGATTGGTACAGGAACGCCTACTCATCTTTATCTGAAAGAAAGAAATATAACACAAGTTAACAACAATTGTACGAAATAGACATGTTAAAGACATATGTAAATTTCATTGAAATCCTGACTTCTAGGCAATGGGAATATTTCTGTTCCTGAAAATCCTGACGTGATACAGCAAAACGGTTATGATTTTTGAAATCAGCGTACCCAAATTAGTCTTAATCACTTTACACATCTCCAGTAAAAAAAAATTTTTGAAATTTGTTGTTCAGTGTTATTATAACTTAGCATATTCAGTAAGTGTACTTATTCAAGCAAAGCATTAAACTTAACTTTCTCCACCGTTCGGACGATTAAATTGAGTGAAGAAGAGATTAAGGAATGTGCAGAAAGTGTAACTTCATTGAGTGCAACAAAAAAATTAACCAACGGTATCGTCACGCTCTCCAACCCTTTTTTTGCAAACCATGGCGATATACAGGGTGCCCACAGAAAACCAGGAAATTTGGTACAGTTTATTTAAAACAAAACAAAAGCAAACTTAGATGTAGTGTAAAACAAAGATTCACTTTATTTTCAAACAAAATAAAAGCAAACTTAGATGTAGTGTAAAACAAAGATTCACTTTATTTTCAAACAAAACAAAAGCAAACTTAGATGTAGTGTAAAACAAAGATACACTTTATTTATATGTTAGTTTATTGATATGGTAAAATACGGCAAAATAAATCTCAAAATCTCAAATTTCCTGGTTTTCGGTGGGGCACCCTGTAGTACAGAGCCATCCTTTTTTGGCAATTACATACACAGTTTGCTTTTTCACCTTTTTGTGTGATCTGCTTTTATTATAAAATATTAAAATAAATATATTGTTGACGTTTCCTGCCGGCGCGTAGGCACGAGTACGACCCTCGATGAAGTAGTGGGGCCGTCTCGGCTCGATCGCCCAGAATTTACAGATCGCCGGCCCAGGTAAGCCCGGGTCGACGGGTCCTGGTAGTTTTAGGACCGAAATACGCCAATGGGGAGATCACATGGGGTAGGGTTAATTGCCAACTTCAACTTACCTAAGTACCCACGTGATCCAGCTACCGGGGTACTTCACCCTCGGCAGAACTCGTTCGGAAGCGATCCGCTTAAGCGGCCCATCCCGTGTGCGTAGCCGAGCGGTGATATCGCCGAATTCCGCCGGCCCGATTATCTTGGGACCCTGGCAATGGTCGCCTAATCCCTCACACGCACGACACGCTCAGCCAATGAAGGAAATGATACGACGAGCTGAGTACATTTAACAATTGGGGTTTATTTTACAATAATAAGCAGGGAATGAGGGAAGCACATAAGGGAAGATTTATACCGAATAATAAGCAAGGCAAATAATATACAGCACAGGCACTTATACAGTTTTACTACTTACAAGACTGGCGCCACAAACAGACACACGCACGCACACACACACACATGCACACCCAAGAAATGGTGGCTGATGCCTTTCATAAGGACTTCAGCTCGGAGGGACAGATGAGCTGAAACCCAGAACCTATCTCGAACCTCTCCACCTCGTGTGGTCTTCAAGCTGTTCGGACCCGGGCTCCAGCGAGGGCGAGCTGGATCCAATCACCGTGAGCCGCGATCCTTCCCGAGCTCCAGCGGATCCCTTCGCGCTCCGGACCACGTGCTGGTGAGATGAAACACCGAGCCTTCCAGAAGATGCGTCGCTTTCCAAGTAGAGCCAGCCGAATGAAGATGAGGCTACGAAGCAGAACAAAGGCCGAACCAAGATAACTCAGAACTAGCATGACCCTTTGAATCACCGACTGCACAGACAACTCGAAGAAGCACCAGCAGAACAACAACCTCGAACCAACTCGACCACCCTTGAACCAGGCCGACACTCCTCGACCATCAGGCCGAAGAAGAACCACGACAACCCGAACCAACTCCTCCGATGAACAACTCTCCGACGAACTCACGACAACCAACCAGCCACAACCCCTCTTCCGATGAACAACCCCCAACAAGACCCAAGAACCCCCTCGAGCCAAGCAGAGGGTCCCTTTTTAATTCCTATCGGCCCCCTCCCTCGCTCCCGGCGTGACTCATGCCCTCGTGCGCCATCCCCCGCACAACCGCGGGTGGGAGGGACTTGTTTACGTCATTGCATCATGGGACGGGAGGGTTCTTCTTCCTCTTTGCAGAGGAGGGGGAGGGTCGTTCTTCTTTGTGTTCTGATCGAACCCTAACTATTAAAATGAATCACAGCGCATTTAATCGATTTTTACCCATTAAACAATGGAAGGCGAGCTATCTATAGAACATGCACTTACCGAGATAACTAAGCTAAAGGACCTGAATGATGAGTATGATAATGGTTTCCAGATTTGCAACAATATTAATAGATGCTGCAATATATTTGTAGCTGGCAGTTTCTGCAAGCACAAATGGGTTGAGTTTTTAATTTAAAATGGCTTCCGAAGATGGTGTTGGCTTAATGGTTAGGGTGGCAGGCTTGGGATCCTAGAGTCCTGAGTTCAAATTCCACTCAGCTGTTGAATTAATACCAGGTGGGGTTAACTCGGCCTGTCATCCTTCCGAGGTCGGCAAAATGAGTGCCAGCATGCTCGTATATTGTGTCGGAGTGGCGACCCATCCAGGATTGTGCCCAATAGCCAAGGAGACTGCTGAAGCAGCACCAACGCTCTGTACAGTGTATGGTCCCAATCTCCTTCTCCTCCCCAGAGTGTAACATGTACAAATCCGATTCGGAGTGAGCCGACCGGAGGGATGCGAAAGTCGCTACATGTGCAGGCATGCATGCAGGCAGGCCTTTTCCAGGTAGATAGTGTGGGTTTTAAATGCTCACGCCCAGTATTATATCGAAACCCGACGGTTGAAAAGAAAACCTTGCTGTTGGGCTCATTTTATGGCCCCTGCAATGCCACGGTATGCTGCTTCCCCTTCCCCTCCCCTCACCCTGCCTTCCCTTCATTCCCCTCAAGCTGCCTTCCCTTCCCCTCCCCTCACACGGCCTTCCCTTCTCCTCCCCCTCCCCTCATGCTGCCTTCCCTTCCCCTCCCCCCACACTGCCTTCCCTTCCCCTCCCTTCATGCTGCTTTCCCTTCCCCTCCCCTCACACTGCCTTCCCTTCCCCTCCCCTCATGCTGCCTTCCCCTCCCCTCCCCTCATGCTGCCTTCCCCTTGCTGTGGTAAACATGATTTCAAAAAATGCAATGGAGTTTGGTTTAGCTGGATCTGCATCCTGCTGTTCGGCTGTACAAAGTGGATCGAATGGGATTCCACTTATCCATTATTATCATCTCACAATACTGTACGTGACAAAGCACAGCATTTAACGAATGAAAATTGAGACATCAACATCATTACATTTCTGTATTTTGATCTGACATTAAACGAGATGGTATTGATGGAATACTTACGCAGTGCAGTCTTGAGAAGGACTTGGTTGTGAGCCAATTCTTTTGGCGACAAATTTGTAATTGCATCTATCTACACTTCTGAGATAAATATGCACAAATTATACTTTGAAAATTCTGCAATGGAGCACATTCACATACATGCATACAGAGCATGGGCCAGAGCACATCAATGCATCCACTTTCCACCAGTACTGCAGAGGCCTCCATTTGGCCATCCCCCAGGCAGATGCCTGGTGAATCCCCATCTCTTAAGGATAGGACATTCCAGGCAGCCACCCAAAGGGACCACCTCAGGTTAATCCAAGGAGACCGTCATGTGGTGGACAACACCTCAGCACCACCCTGACACACACAACAGTGTTTTGCAGAATGATATGTTTTGTGGTGGTTGGAGTGCAAATCCTGCCACCAACCTCCTAAGAAAGGTAACCAACTACAGGAGGATGTCCACAGACGTAGTTGGCACCAGATATTGATGGTCACTGACTCACAAGGAGCTCCTCCACCCTTTGGCAGGTTTTGTATCGAGTCTTGCTGGGTGTCCATATCCAAACACCCTCCACACCAGGGGGACCCAGTGGGGGGCAGCCAGCACTTGACCATGAGCACGTGAGTACAGGTTTGACATGATACCTGAAGCAAGCCACAGATATGATCTAGCCTGACCTGACAAGCAGGGTTGGGTGCCACTGTATCAGCCAGGCTGATTTGTACCATATATTAGAATGGCACAACGCAGGTATCCTATCCTCAAGTGATCCTCCAACCCCAATCCCTGAGTAGACAAATTACAGGTGCATGCCACTACACCCAGTGCATTCATAAGCTTTTACAAAGTATATTTTATTCTCAAAACTACCAAGGTTGATAAAGACGGCAGACGAAATCGCTAAAGTATAAATCAGAGGATCATTAAAATGCCAAATCATACTTCTTTGCTATTTTCACCAGCCGAGCACAATAAAGACTGAAGCGATAACAATGATTCAAATTTATAACGTGAGGAAGTGACATTGTCTCTAGGAATTAGGCTTTGGTCAATTCACCATGTAAGTTCTGAGGGGGTGTGCATCATCTAAGTAATATGCGCTTTGTCAAATGGTCATGTAACATGTGATAAAGTTTCAATTTCCTCCGTTGAACGGTTTTCGAAGTATGCTCTTAACACTACAACTGCCACTTTATAACTGCTGGCAGTGATGACTGGGTACAAAGATGTCCCGCTTTGATCAGACACCTGGCCTATGACATCCTCTTTATTCGACTGAATCCAAAACGGGATTAAAAAAATAAAATTCAATCAAATGGGAGACTAAATAAAATAGGTACTACATTGTAGTCATCAGAAGGAACCCGAACAAGCAAAAAGCAAAGACGAAGTCATCAGGAGGAACCTGGATAGGACTCTGGTTTCAACTACAACACCTCCACCCTCAAACCCACCCAGGTGCAGCCAAGTCTGCCTCATTCAAAAAACTAAAAATAAAAACGAAAAAAGAATGTAGATTCAAAAATTAAATAATTATGGCTGCCAGACCATACATCCAATCAGGTTAAAATTTAAAAGATATATTCCCCATCACTACAAGATCAAAATTTAGAGGGTTCACGTCGATTGATGGAACGGTTAAAGAGAGAATTTTAAATATATATATATATATATATATATATATATATATATATATATATATATATATATATATATATATTCTGTCAATCGAATATGGCTGCCAAACCATGTGATCTATCAATTATTCATGAACACCCTGGTATCTCCATGGCTTGGGTAACATGTGTGTGAAGTTTCCCCTCAATCTGTCCAGCCGTTCTGGAGAAGGAGATTTTTTAAAGTTTTAGGGTAAATCCAATATGGATGCGAAGCAATGTGACCTGTGACATCATAGGTGGGAACGTTTTGTTCCTCATTAATAGGCGGTCATAACTGTAAAGTTTTGCCTCGATCTGTTCAGCTGTTTCAGAGAAGATTTTTGAAGGTTTTGTTTTTTGAAGAAAAATATAGCTGCTGAACGACGTGAATGATGATGTCATCAATTTTTTTTCTGTTGACCAATATATCCCAAGATGACCCTCAAAAATTTTCATACTGATCACATGTAGCGTCGTTATACATATGCAATTATGACATCATAATGAAGGCACCTCTGACATAATACAAAAATCACACTTATTCCCCAAGTGGAGTACTTGACAGGTGCCAAGTTTCAATTTTTTCTATGATGCTGTTTCGGAGATACAGAGGTACAACGTTTCTCATTTTTACAAACATGGCTGTCACACCACGTGACCTATGATGTCATAATTATCGTTGAAACATTCTACATGAGTAGTCGCACCGATGTTGAAAATTTTATGTCGATTCGACAAATGGTTGCAGAGAAAAGTCGTACTCACGTTCTGTGCCGACAAACAAACAGACAGACAGACAGACACAAATGCAACTAAATGTTCCCTCTCATCTGCTGAGGATAACGAAACAACAACAAACTATAAACAAATGAAACACAGTGTGTTAGAAAGTGGTAATTAGTTTTGAATCTGTACATGTACAGCTTAAATAGCACCCAGATTATTTTTTCATTACTTTTTTTTTTCTTCAGTGTGAGAAATGTATTGATCATATTTTTTGGTTATTTCTCCAAAATAATCTCTTCGAATGGGTCCCGGTGTCCGGTCGTCTGTCCATACGTCCGTTAACATATTCTTCTCATAAACTACATGACTGATATGGACCAAATTTTGTACGATGCATCAGAACAGTAAGGTCTCACCGGGTTGTGTTCCAAATCCAGATCTGCCCCCGACAACAAGCTGAAAAGGGGGGGTTTCACCTCAAATTCAGGTAATTTATTCTAAAATATTTTCAGAAACCGACGGCCAGATGCAGAGCAAACTATTCATGAAATATAAGAATCATGCCATCAACTTAAGTTGTCTTCCCCATGACCGTACCACTTCAGGAAGGGGGGCCATGGCCCCTTCTTCCTAATCCCTCATTTTCACCCCACCTGTTGAGGAAATAACCGTCAGTCCTTCATGGGGCTACTTATCAAATTATAATGTGACTTCTCAGCTATATGTCGCCATTCTTGTGTATAACTTGTCTGTTGTAAAATTCAGAAATAACAAAAATAAATAAATAAATAAACCCAAATGTCTGTCAATTTTATAAATTGCACCCTACCAGGTGGGTTCAGGTAGTGGTTAGTATGACCCGTTTGAATGTTCCGTTTTAACTTACCCCATTTCGTTCAATCCTGTACTGATGCCGGCAGAAAGGACCATCTCCCCCACCCCTGCTTTCCCTCAAGTCCCCCTACCAAACGCAAGTCCAGAACACCCCCATCCCCTTCCCACTTCCTCCCTCACATCCCCCTCCTGGAGTGTATAGCAACGTGTGGTGAGGTGTCGCTCTCCCTCCCTACTCTCTCTTTCCCCTATTAATATTCCCATCAGCAGAGCGACATGGTATATTTGCTAGTTGAAAAAAAAAAAATCAACTACCTGTCCAGGGATGCATCTGGAGGGAATGGGTGAGGAGTTGTCCCAGGGGCTGGAACCCTCTCCCCATACTTTTTTTCCCCCAATATAAAAGTATCATTTCCATTCAACGGTGTGTTAATCAAAATAATTATTTTCACCGCTCTGTCTCCAGATATTATAAACAGAAGCACTCAAATGTCGTTCAGCGTCTTTGGTGGTGGCTGTTGAATTTTCAGCGCCGTTTATTACCTCCACAACCGAAGGTGGACGGAGGTTATGTTTTCACCCCTGTCTGTTTGTCTGTCTGTTTGTGAGCAGGATATCTCAAAACGTTATGGACGGATTCGGACAAAATTTGGTGGAGAGGTTGGGTGGATGACAAGGACGAATTGATTCGATTATGGTGAATATCCGGATGCAGATCCGGCCTCCAAGTGGATACCAAACGAAAACCGTTCAGTCTGCAGGAGGGTATGCACTCCACCAAGTACCGTATACACTCAAATTGCTGCACTATGAAGGATATGCCAAAACCTCCTGATATCGAGCACATAATAATGCCATATCCACGGGTGGATGTTCTCAGTGATAACTGCCGGGAGGGGCACCGAAACATTCAAAATATTCACGAGTTTCAGAGAATCCTCATTGGAGCTGCCATGGCATTTACAGACCTCCAGTGGGAGATTAGATCAGATCAGATCACTTAATTTTCTTAAGTGGCTTCACTACAATTAGGAGTATTATATAATTATAATTAGGTTGGACAGAGCCAGTTGGCAAATGTGCTTATAAAATCTCTCTTTTTGTATACCTCTGGCTCTGTCCTTCTCCATCCATGTTGCTTTTACAAACGATGCCATTCACAGTGGCTCTCCTTTGTTAGACTTAGACTCCGTTGAACCAATACAATCTGTGTGGGAAGGGAAAAGGAAGCCCTACAGACAGACACATCTGCTCTCCAGCAATAACGTGTAACCTCTATCACCAGGTGTGCTGTTGGCTCTCGTGTCATAGCTCGGCCTAACCACATATCGCTTCTTTAACATGTCCAATAGCACATAAAACAAGTTTCATCTGTTTAATCAATTAAAAAAATGTTAATATTTGGATCTGGATCTTCAACAAAATCTAATCAATTTGTCCTTGTCGCACAACCAACCTGTCCACCAAATTTCGGCCGCATCCATCCATCGTTTTGAGATATCCTGCTCAGAGACAAACAGACAGAGTAGTGGGGCAGATAACAGCAATTTTTGAGAGGAAACGTGCAAATGATGATACAAGCATCACATTTGGTACATTTGTTCTCCAGGGGATTCTAATCAAATCTGCCTGATTGGCCATTTGAAAATCCAAATTTTGAAAAATTTGAATAAAAAAAAAAAAACTTCAAAAAAGTCAAGATGTCGATTCAATGTTGGATGCTGGCTGAGATTGGTGAATGTTTCAGAAACATCATCAAAGACGTTCCAAGTCTGCCATGCAGTTTTCTTCCCTTTACTGCGGAAGGCAGACACGACGTCACATCCAGTGAACGCATGGAAGTGTGGGATTCCTCTAGCTTTCTCAGGCCCTATTGCAGAAACTACCTCATGGACTGGAATCCATCGTGCCTTGGCTCCTTGGCCAAAGGCAATCCACATGTTCTCAAGACCTAGTTCCTGTAAGGATGGCAGTACAGATATTGCTGTGACTAGTACGTCCGTGTCATTAGCCTTAATGATAATGGACTTGCTACCATCTGTCGTTGCATCCCTGGCGTGTACAAATATTCGAGTGTCAACTTCTTCATGACAAATGGAGACACAGAATCCAGTGACTTCCTTGTGTTGCTAATGGCATCTTCTCCTTTTGTGACAATGACTGTGCTTGTCGTCTGTGCTTCACACGTCTTTTCCGCAAGGAAGTGAAACAGCTCAGTGTTGTTGCTGTCATCTCGAAGAAAGCTTCTCCAGTTACTTGGGGTCTTACTGGTTCCTGTCACTCTTCTTCTGATTCCTTGCCCCCTTTTCGAACTTGCTTTCAGACTTGACTTCTTGTACACATCAAACACTACGTCCACCCTTTCGTACCTGGCACCAGAGGATTCCACCTTTGGGATGATGTCTTCTTTAGTATTGTCATCAAATATCTTTGAAGTGCGTGGACGTAGGGCATTGATAAGTGCTGAGCCATCAATGATGACTGCATCTCCCCTTGGTTCTCTGTCTGGGATGTTGACTAGCGCTTCAAGAATTTCAGCCAGCTGTGACTTCAAATTTTTTTTGGCCAATCGATTTTCAAATGGCCAATTGGGCAGATTTGATCAGAAAGCCCTGCAGAACAGAAATGCCAAATTTGATGCTTGTATCAAAATTTGCACGATTTTTATACTATCTACTACACTCGAGGTGAAAACCTAATCTCCGTTGACCTTTGGTAGCGGAGGTAATATGGAGAGGGTATATCAACATTTCCGTTTAAAAGATTTTTTAAAAAGACAATTGATGGCTCCACTTTCAACAATTGAATTAAATTTGGAAAAACTCGGTGAGAGTCGACTACAACAAATATGCAAGGAATTTTAACACAGGAGGAGGGTCTGTGCTACATCAAGACCATGTTTATCCAATCCACCAGTTTATAGACTTATTTTCGCTAGGAGTGGAACTTGGGAGGAGTGAGGACAAGAATTGTGGGACAGCTACAGGGGCATTACTAGGGTCGTGTTTTATTATAGGGCGAGGGACAATGAAGGATGAATCGCTGAATTAATACACCAGGGGGTTGACTCAGCCTGTCATCATTCCGAGGTCAGCGAAATGAGTACCAGTTCCAGTGTTTGTACTGGTAGAGGGGCACTGCATCAGCGACACAGTCGCGCTTCAAGAAATGATAACATGGCAACCTACCCTGGCAGCTAAGCTGCCATACGACCACCACCAAGGATGAATAAACATCGACAGCACATCCGCTTTACGATGAAACACTCTCACAGACACTGTCATCATGACACATGTACACAATCACACATCCATAATGAAACTACCTAATACCTTATCCATCCTGCTAATATATATATATATATATATATATATATATATATATATATATATATATATATATATATATATATATATATATATATATATATATATATATATACCCATCTATCCCAATTTTTTCATGGTGTGAACTTTTATGACTTCATGTTCAGGTTATTTAGATACCAATTCAATTGATACCGACAGTGACTCCAGGAAAAAAGGTCAATTGCGTACGTAATAAATAGATTGAACGTCGCATAGATCATTGGTATCGCCCGCGGTGAGGCTCAATCTTTGGGTCTCTCACTCTCTCACCGCAGGCAGGTAGGTGGTCTTTCTGTCTTTTTCCGTCTCCTCTCCGGCAGAGCCCCCTCCTGCTCTGTCTGAGATATGAACCCCCCATATTTCCGCAGGGCGCTCAAGGTCTGCCAACAACCCCCTTCTTATAAAACTACCAAAATCAAGAATCACTGCTCACCTTCACTCTTTAATTCCTCTTTTTCCCCACCTTTAGAACAAACTTTCACACTCCCTTCCAATCCCACTCTTCCCTCCAAGTCTTCAAAACAGCTGTTCACCATCTCTTATCTACCCCCATCCAAAACCATGATCTTTTCGTACCCCTGCGAATCCACCCCAAACCCACCTCCTTCAAATTCCCTGCTTTCCTTCCTGAAGGTCCCTGCCGTGTAAGGTCCTGAAAGTCCTTGTAGTCCCATCTTGTATTCCCCATGTACCCCACCCCATCCCACTCCCTTCCACAGATCTCCTAATGTCTCTGTTACCCACTGTTTTGTCCTTCTCT
Organism: Eptatretus burgeri; assembly: GCF_056783735.1. Lineage (NCBI taxonomy): Eukaryota > Metazoa > Chordata > Myxini > Myxiniformes > Myxinidae > Eptatretus > Eptatretus burgeri. The sequence goes on along the minus strand of NC_140976.1, from coordinate 62,705,838 downwards.
CTCTCCTGTCCTTCTTGTCTCCTGCTCCCCTTGTTGTACTTTCTGTGTTTGCTCTTTTACGAGCCTCGACATTGTATCTATTAAATTTTTCCTTGTAGGTACCCATTCCATTTTAAACTATCTGTTTCTGCTAGGAGACCATTCCATGCATTAACTACTCTGAGTGAAAGACCCCTTCCTCTCGACACTCCTAGCTCTCCTATTCTTTCCCTTCAGATTATGCCCTCAGTTATGTCACTGTCCAATCTAATGAAGAACACTCCTGCAAATGATTGGGCCGAAGCATATGTGTCACCTGATAATCACCTGGGCCTGGTTGCATAAAGCATCCTTAAGGAAAGATCTGTGGATTTATTTAAATATTTCCTCAAGTTTTTCCCCTTAAGGACATTCTTCATTTGAGGATTGTTGCATATTCGAATATTCCTTAAGTTTTTCCTTAAAACCTTCCTTAAACTCATGGGAGTGCTCCCCTGTCCTTAAACACCAACCTTTGAGTTTCCAAATGGTGCTCTTCATGGAAACCCTGATCGAAAAAACGTACTAAGGAATAACTGGAATTCTACTAAGGCTCTTTGATCCCCCAAGAGACATTTTCACAACAACAATATGTTTTTAACAATTTACTGTATTTATAAAGTCCATCGAAATGACAATCCCACGGTATTTAATACATGATATCTGGGCCAATGTAAAGTTGTCTTCTGGTGCAGGTATTGCAGGTGCAGCCAAACGAGTTGTTAAGCCGTGCTGCTCGTGCGGTGGAATTTTCATCAAGTGAACTTCTCTTACTTCATGTTCAGGTTATTGAGATACCAATTCAATTGATACTGGCAGTGACCCCAGGAAAAAAAGGTCAACTGCGAATGTAATAAATAGATTGAACGTCGCATGTTCCTGGGTCCATAACTCGTCAATCCTGTATCGTAGACAGACGTGCGGGGACCTGTTCGACTCAGGGGAGTTCCCGTTTACCCCGTAGACCTAGGTCTTACCCAAATCGAGGGATTCTTCACAATTGTACACTATTAAAAGTTAATGTTGTAATTAAACATAAAAGTAATTCACCAACACATATCATACAACTATACAATGCATTGTCTCTCCTCCTCCTTCTCCTTATCCTCCTCCTCCTGGCAGCTGCACTGCTGATGCAATGTCCCTATTACCAGTACACTGGTACTCATTTTGCCAACCAAAGAAGGATGACTAGGTGAGTCAACCTCACCTGGTGTTAATGCAGCAGCCAACAGAGACTCAAACTGATGACCTGAAGATCCCAAGTCAGCCACCCTCACCGTTAAGCCAACACCAGGATTGTACTGTGTCTCTTGTGCTTGAGAAAAGCCTCCACTAATGCTTCTGTCTCTTCCTGAAGCCAGTCCGTGGATCACTTTGCCACCATCTAGCTTTCTGGCGACTCTTCCTCTATCTTTAATCTGATTGGTTGCCAAACACAGCAGCGGCTCAGAAAGATTTCCTGAACCTTAAGGAAATCCTCACCTGATAATTTCAAAAGGGTAGTTTATGCAACAACCCTTTAGGAAATCTTTCACTAAGGAATCACAGTGTACCTACAGGGGAATCTTTCCTTTAGGATGAAGGAATTTTATGCAGCTGGGCCAAAGTCCTTTAGATCCAAAGTACTCATTTGGGGCTCCGGTGATGACTCCGTGATTGAAAACATGCTGCTGAGCTATCAACCACCTCATAATTGACTGCTTGCAAAGAAAAAGAAAAACCACATGATAGTTTGAGAGTTTCAGGAATCTGCTCAACTCGACTTCAACATACGGTATATAAACTGGGAGAGAACATGTCACTGCCTTGTGGATTGACAAGGGAAAATAAATGCTCCGGCTCCCAGGGGCACACACACAAGACTCCATTGTGGATTTATGAACACGGAGAAACATTGTGAAAGCTGCAGGAAAGTTTTTGGCAAAAATGTTTTCCATGATATATGACACTTGTGTATGGTGCCAGGTCGAATACACGATAACATAGTTTTCATCCGACTCGTCCTTAATCTTGATGACACCATTTTCATCTTTTTTTCCTGATTTTAATGTTGCCTGTGGCTTCCACTGGTCTATGCAGGCACTACATATTATTAAAAGATAAATGAAACTTCACATGGACTTTTATCAGTCATATCCTTTGTGAGGTCACTGAATTGCTTCCAGTTCCTGTTCAATCATGACAGAGCATACACACATAGAGCATGAAAGCTATAGCCATCGAATAGTTTGTCTGAACTATGGTATCTACCCGAACACACCTGATGTAGATGTAACCTGTGAAAAATCTGGATGGTCATTGCATAATGCCACTTTGGGATGGTGGTCCATGGTAATAGTCTGTGGAAATCTCTCCATATTTTGCAGTCACATATTTGTTGTGAAGATGCAAGAAATTTCTGAATGATTATGACAATGTTATCACACAATTTTTTTTTTCTTTTGTATACATTGTCGAGGATCGTAGAAGAGTTAGTACAGTGAACAGATCAGGACGTGATGGACAAAATCAAAACGCAAAACACACATGCATGGAGTGGACAAGATGGACACAGAAGGAAACGCCAAGCAGGGAAAACTGCTAAATAAGAAGGAGGGATTTGGGAGGGGTTAACAAGGGTAGAAAAGATCATGGTTTAGGATTGGGGATAATCTGAGATGGTGGCTGTCTTTAAGACCTGGAGGGAAGAATGAGAATGAAGAGGATGTGGAAGTTGGTTCCACAGGCAGGAAAAAAAAAGAGGAACAAATGAGTGGAGGTGAGGCATGATCCTGGATTTTGGGAGTTTCACTAGAAGGGGGTAGATGGTGGACCATGTGAGTCGTGCAGATACCTGGGAGGACAAAGCATGGAAACGGCAGAGGGTGCAAGGCCAGGAAGGATGAGGAAGAAGACAGAGAGACCACCAACCTGTCAGCATTGCAAAGTGATAGGCCCATCTTCTCAGCTTCATTGTGGGAGATTCCAATGATTTTGAAGGCCTTGGTTTCCACGCCATCAAGCTAAGCAAGGTGTGAGGCAGGAGTGCCAGGCCAGAGGGGAGAGCAGTATTCCATCTGGTTGTGGAGGAAAGCCTTGTCGGTGGATGGAAGTTCATGTGTGCCAAGGAAGGACATTGCACGACAGAGGATGCCCAGTCAGTGACTGGGTTTGGAGGCCAACCATGAAATATGGATTGCCCAAGAAAGATCATGGCTGATAATGAGACCCAGGAGTTTCGGTGACTGAACTTCCTCGAGAGGGTTGTTAAGAAAGGAGATAGGAGGCTTTGTTGCACGGTTCTTTTGGAGAGAGATAGTGAGAGCGTGAGATTTTCAGGATTGAAAGATATATTCCAAGTGTTTGACCATCTTGTGATTTTGTCAAGCCTTCCTTTCTAAAGGACAAGCGATACCCGTGTACATGCACGGGATAGCAGTACAACATAGCTGGTAGCAGACGACAGAACGTACACGGGGAATGTCAAAAATACGCATTGTGCAAAATGCAAGTGGTACTATGGAACGCCAAGACTTCCAAAACATTGTCGGCATGTCCGCTAAGTGCCACAGCAATTTCATAGGGATCGTGTGACGGCGAGCCGAGTTTTTAGCGTGCAAGCTTGGTATTATAATAGAGATGAGGGATGTCACAGCGGAGGGTGGAGTCATCAGCAAATAGATAAAAAGGATTTACCAGGGAGTCAGATAGATCATTTATAAAGATCAGGAATAGGACTGGGTCCAGAACAATGCCTTGGGGCACTCCATTCTTGACAGGAAGAATAAATGAAAGGATTCCGTTGAGAACCACATGCTGGCTATGAGAGTAAAGGAAGTCAATAAGCCATGTGTGGGGTTGGCCTTGGATACCATAGGCAGAGTTTGGAGAGTAAAGCAGGATGCCAGACTGTATCAAACGCTTGAGGGATATGTCTAAAAAAATGTCCCTGATCTCACATCTGACGTTGAAGGCCTCCATCCGTTTTTGGGAGAATAGGAACAGCATGTCAAAGTTATTGGACGATCGTGAATATCTTGTGCGGAGAACAGCTTGAATGCTTTTCGCATAATGGGCTGAGTAGCGAGGACATAAGAGTAAAATATAGTGTTGGTGAGTGGCAAGTATATAATCACATAGTGATCCTTGAGTTAGGATATTAATTGTAGAATTATAGGATGGGTCAGAAGCGAGGAAATTATGGTAGAATATCGTGGTTTAGTCTGAAGGGTATCAATAGTAGAATACCGTGGGAGGGTAATGTGAATACAAGGTGAGGATGAGTGATGAAGACATAATAGCGATGAGTAGTGAGGGTTTCATAGGGGTGTGTAGTAACGATGTAATAGGGGTCAGTTGTGAGGATATAATAGGGGTGAGCAGCAAGGATGTAATAGGGGTAAGTAGCAAGGTTATAATAGGGGTGAGTAGCAAGGTTATAATAGGGGTGAGCAGCAAGGATGTAATAGGGGTGAGTAGCAAGAATATAATAGGGGTGAGCAGAAAGGTTATAATAGGGGTAAGTAGCAAGGTTATAATAGGGGTGAGTAGCAAGGTTATTATCGGGGTGAGTAGAAAGGAAATAATGGTGGGATATCATAGTTTGAATAGTGAGGACATAGGTGGTAGGATATTGTGGACTCGGAGAAGAAAATCGAAAGCAGAATATGGTGTGTTCTATGGTATCGTAATTGAGGTTTGAGTAGCAAGTACAGTGATGGTAGAATATCATGAACTGCATCGTGAGTACATCAATCACAGTCCTTATTGATCTTAAAGGAACAGGTTATACCAATGCTTTATATTGTTGCGGTTCTGCAAAGCTGGCGTTTCCCCCAGGCAATGGCAGACAACATATAGTGGCCCCGAGACAGGTATTTCATTAATATCCGTTTTAGATAGCCCTCTCTTTATGTCTTGTGGGTTTATGGGACAAAATGCGTTGCAAGGGATTTTAGGTAGGTCTTTATTCTTATTTCTATATATTTTGTTTGCCTTTCTGCCCACATATCGCTCCCCCTTCTTCACGCATGCATAGCCATACCTAATTAGCATATGCCACCAAAATCCATTCAAACCTCACACCATTCTGCAATGACATCACTTCAGGCCTTCGCCACACTCGGACCCCAACACTGCAGCATCTCATACACCATCGCAACGCCTTCATAACACTCCCCATGGCATCAAACCACCATTCAAGCTCACTTAACTTTGCCATTAACAGCCACAACCACGACATCTCAACCACCACACCAAAGCTCACTACTACACTCACCACTGCAACTGATGACCACCATCACCTTTCAGAACCAGTGGGAACGCGGAGATGCGCTCATGGATGGGGCGCATGATCGGGTGCCTCGCCCTTGTAGACCTCAGGGCTCCTTCGCATGACGAGGTGCTGAGCAACTGGCAGGCATTTGTGGCACCAAATTCTGACCTGGGGTGGGGCCAAGGCTGGTGTGAGCGACCGCACGCCAATGGCAGTGCGAGGATTCACCCTTGGCCAACCTGTTCTGCCTCCCAGGCTCGCCCTCGCAGGAGCGTTATATATATGTACCAAGTTCCTCATGCTCACTCTCTTCTTCTGGCTCTTCATCTCATCTTGCTCATTTGTACTTTCCCTCCTGTGGCTCATTGGTTGTGGAGCAAGCGTTGCTGAGCTCATTGAGAGCCAGGTGATGGACGAAGTGCAGTTTTACACTAATTAGTAATTACACCAACAGATTTCTCTTCACTCATGTTGAGTCTATTCTCCTCTCGCGTTCTTTGCTTCATTTCCGACACCTTCCCCCCCCTTAACCCACATCTTTACACTTTCCTCTTTGTGCTTCACTGCATTTCACCACACTGCACCACACCTCATCGCACATCCTCAAATCATGCACCATAAACAACCCCAGTTTTCCTCCCTCTTTCCATCACCTAAACGACTAGGTTTGTTCTGGGTCATCAGCTGCGCCAGGTATTCTTGAGGTCGCAATCACCTAGAACTGTCTCTAACTTTCACTCAACTCTAATTTCGTCAGGAATGAATCTAATGGCACCTGTCTTTGTGCAAGATCACATTGTCAAAGTGTAGTATCAGAATAAGTTCTGCCCAATGTCCTCTATTGTCCTTTTGTAAATATCTGTATTCATTTTTGCCTCATTTGTACAAATAAACCTGCTTGTTATAAATGTTATAAATTATAAACAAATAAATGTACCCGATTGGTCCAGCAAAGTCCGCACACAGTTTAGCCAGGAAGTTCTGCCCCACATAGTTTGATCTTGTTAGCTGGTGCATACTCACAGCAATGCTCGGCTGCACCTGATTCAGTGAGTTAATCAGAGTACGCATCTAGGGCACAAGACCTCCCTTGGTGCAGCCATCTACAGGTAAGGTACCACATAAAGTAGTGAAACCCTGCCAGGATTGGCAGTACCAATCGGCGTCTGTGGTTGTTTAACAACCCACCGGAGAGATCGGGCTGCGGTGCATCATTTGGGAGTGTCAAGATCTCTGACTTTGATTTCGCAGATGATGCAGTCATCTTTGCGGAGACTCCAGATATCCTTTTGAGGGCCCTCGAGGTGCTGAATGAGGAGTCAGAGCCGCTGGGATTACGGGTTTCCTGGGTCAAAACTAAGATCCAGGCTTTCAATGACATCTTGGATGCTGCTATCCTGTCTGTACCTGTTTGTGGTGAGGATGTTTAGGTCACGGAGAGATTCACTTCCCTTGGCAGTGATATTCATGTCTCTGCTGGCTATGAGCCAGACGTCTGGGTTGGGCCTGGGGAGTCATGGATTCATTGGATAATGGGGTGTGGCGCTGTCAGTACCTGTGCAGGAGGACGAATGCAAGAGCCTTCAGGTCCTTGGTGCTTCCAGTCATGCTCTATATATGTGAGACTTGGACTCAGACCAGGGATCTGAGATGGAGACTTAATTCCTTCGGTTACCAGGTCTCTTCAGAGAATCCTTGGCTATCGCTGGTAGGACTTTGTGTCCAATGAGCAGTTGCTGAGAGAGACCCAAATGATATTTGTTAACTGCATAGTCCATGAGCATCAGCTGCAGCAGTATGGACATGCGGCTTGTTTTCCTGAGGCTGATCCTGCTCACCAGATTCTCCCAGCGAGGGAGCCTCATGAGTGGAGGAGGCCAATAGGCCGACCACATGCCTCGTGTTTGCAGCAGGTTGATCAGCATCTGAAGGAGATGGGGATGGGCCAGGCATATGCCTGGGGAATGACCAGACGGAGGACCCTGTAGTACCAGCAGAAAGTGGACGCAGCGACGCGCTGCTCCGTCGCATGCTCCCATACCTGACCTGACCTGACCACTGGAGCATGAAGTTATTTTGTGCTTGGTGGCCTCAGGCCAAAGTGTTCGAGAAGAACTCGAGCACTTCTTTTCATGGTGAAACTCAAACCCTGGATCCATAACAATATTTTGACCTTTCTTAACTCTGCAACAACTACTAAACAAGGAAGGAGGTGGTAATATTGTTGTGAATCTGGAAGCCATGAGCACACAGACATTCAGGTTCTTATAGCTCAGTTATATTGATAAGTAAATGTGGATAGATAGCTCCCTTTTCCCTTGTCTAATGGGAATTAAATGTACGTGCGCTGTGCGTTATTTTAATAGTTAGGATTTTTTTACACCCCTTATAACAACAACAACACGCCTTCACCTCGCTTCCTCACACCGACGCCATTGACTACGTGCGTTCAATCATGTACGTGAGTGGAGTTTCCTCGACTACAGAGCTCCGACTCCGCCCCAGAGAGATGGAATGTTCCCCTCGACCAATGAGAGGCGCGACGTCTCAGACACAGACGTTCCCACGAACCCCGGACCAATGGGAGGCGTGAGACGTCTCAGATGGTGATCCTTCCCACGACACCCCAGCCCACAGGAGAAATGCAATATAAGGAACGCCAGGACCTTGGAAAGGGTGTCAGTCAGAGAGCATCAGCGTCAGTGTCAGGGTTGGACAATTGGGTTCGAGGTGCCGGAGATCGACTCGTCTCGTCTGGTCAGCTTGGCAGCGATCGGGTTCGAGGTGCGGGACATTGACTCGTCTGGTCTGGTCGGCTTGGCAGCGATCGGGTTTGAGGTGCCAGAGATCGACTCGTCTGGTCTGGCCGGCTTGGTAGCGATCGGGTTTGAGGTGCCGGAGATCGACTCATTTGGTCTGGTCGGCTTGGCAGTGATCGGGTTCGAGGTGCCGGAGATCGACTCGTCTGGTCTGGTCGGCTTGGCAGCGATCGGGTTTGAGGTGCCGGAGATCGACTCGTCTGGTCTGGCCGGCTTGGCAGCGACCGGGTTTGAGGTGCCGGAGATCGACTCGTCTGGTCTGGTCAGCTTGACAGTGCTCAGACTTGAGGTGCCGGAGATCGACTCGTCTGGTCTGGTCAGCTTGACAGTGCTCGGGTCGTCTCTCGTCTAGTTCCACCTGGCGTCCGACGCTTTTCCTTCATCCCTGGTGCTTGGAGTGGCATCGTTACTGTGGGTTCGAGTCCCAAAGAGCCAGATCGTCGAAGATCACACGAGGTGGACAGGTCCAAGGGCAGGCTCTGGTCTCTAGCTCACCTGTCCTCGAGCAGGAGGCCTTCAATAAAGACCATTGGGGTCCGTTTCTGTGTGTGTGTGTCTGTGTGTGGGCCCGTCTTTAAGTAGCAACTGTCAAGTGCCTTGTACAGTATTTGCATTCCATTTATATTAGTCGTGATAACTCTGCTTCTTGCGTGCTCCCTTCCTTCCCCACCTATTATAAATAAACCCATGTGTTAAATGTATCAGTTCGTTTTTGTGTTTCTTTTATTGGTTTGACAGGGTGTGTGTTGGATAAATAACCAGGCTGTTGCCGCTGTAAAAGGGACATTTGGACCGTCGAAAGCTCGGTGACCATCCGCTCGGGTCGCACACGGTTCGAGTACGCTAGCGACTCGTTCCGTACGAGCATCGTCGAGGGTGAATTTCCCCGGTAGTTTGGACCACGTGGGTATTTAGGTAAATTGAAATTGGCAATCGACCCTACCCCATGTGGTCGACCTATTGGCGAACTTCGGTTCGATAAGGGAACCGTCGGCTCCGGAATTATCCGGGGTGATGACCTATACATTCCGGGTGATCGGTGGAGTCGACTCTACGCTCCATCTAGTGGTCGTGCTCGTCGCCGATACCCGGCCCCACAACAATATCACTCCAAAGAACTTGTGGCCATGGAAAATGTTCTTTAGATTATATATTTGGGTACTTCCATGATATTTTTCATTTTTAATTGAGTGAACTAGTTCATCCACTCCTTATGGGAGTGGCAGGAAGAGTCACGTTATTATCCTTTCTGGAGGATATAAATTACAGTAGATCTAGGTTCGGGTCCGTGAGTCTGTGGGGGACACGATAAGCATATAATGCCTCAAGAATATTGGGCTTCCTCCCTTTCAGTTTTGTGTTAAACAACAGCAGCGACTGTTTAAAAAAAGTAATCATATGTGTTTGTTGTTTGTAATACATATATTTTTTTACTTCTGGTAGGGGTGCCCCACATGGAATTTGTCCAGGGAGGAAAAACCCCTTGGAGAGTGGGAATATTTTTACTTTTAATATTGTTTCATAATAACATTAATGTTATGCTGTTATCATTCATGTTGTTATTACTTTTGTTAGAAGAAGCACCCTTGGAAAAACATCACGATTAGCTATCTATACACCTTAACATGGATTTCGCCCAAGGTGGAAAACCCCCTTGAGAAGGGGGTCAAATGAAGGTGCTACAGCCTCCATTGTGTGACCCTTAGCCCTCATGTCAAGTTTGGTTGAGGTTGGACAAGTAACGACCGAATGTATCATGGTCAGACAGACAGACAGACAGACAGAGATACCAAATTGGGTATTTTAGTATGATCATGGATATTTCATGAACATGTTTGATTTACAAGACATTGACAGATATGGTCCATCCAGCCCAAGACACCTTGTGGAATTAAGAAAGTCCTTAAAAGGGGTCAATGTTACCCAATTCTGTGCTCTAATTAAGCCATTATCTTCTATAAAATTATATGTATCATAATCGACAAAGAGTTATCCATATTCAATAACGCATTCAAAATGATGATTCAAGTCAATACTCTATATCCAGATGCAAAGATGTACATAAATCAGTTAATAACCACCAATGCATAAAACATTTAAAAAATAAAACCCAAAAGGTCTTCAGAAAAATATATGACAAACAAAAATAACTTAAAAGAGGAGATTATGGAGGGCAGACATGATAAAGCGACATCGCTATCGCAGATCAGATACAGCTGATGTATATTTGAAATGATTTTCAGGAAATAAAATATGACTGCAAAAACACACTGCATTGAATGTGAATGCTTATGCTATTGCTTCAGGAGAATGGCCAATTAGAAAGCTTAACATTGGAATTCAAAGAAAGTTTTGTTCCAAATTTAAATCACTACAAAGGTGACATTCCACTTCCACTCGGTTTGATAAATGTGACCGTGTCATGTTAAAGAACCCATTTATTTAATTTTGGTGAAAAGTATATACGAGGGCCATTCAACAAGTTCTACAAAATAGATGTTCACAATTAGTCCTTGACATGCCAATAGCCCAAAGGTCAGGAGCCACAGGGTTAATCTATCTCTACTGTACAATAAGTGAGCTGTCTGTCTGTTGCCCTTTTCCTCAGAGATGGCTGAACGGATCTTCGTCAAACTTTCAGAGGTTCATCAATGAGTGCCGGGGAATGTTTCAAGCCAAAAAACGTTTTTGAAAAATTTGACAAAAAAAGTTGGATTCTTTTTTGTTGTTGTTTTTTGTTTTTAACCACTCTCTAGTGCCTAAACATTTGTAGCTCTGTGAAAGGTAATGTTAGAATGATCCCTGACCCCATTCATTAGTGGGTGCAGGGAAGTGTTTCAGTCCCCAACAAAAAAATTGATTTCTTCAAAATGCCAACAGGATTGCAACAGCACCACGCAACGCTGGGTACCCCTCCGCTCGTATTTGTATAAAGTGAAAAAAAAGTGTAAGATGAAAAAAAAAAAAAACTTTCAGAGAGTAAAAACACTTTATTTATTAATTGATTCCCATTCACAAGAATTCCACTGATATCTTGGCCATTAACTTGCAGGAACTGATTCTATGAACACATGATGTTTGGACATCATGATGATACATGTCGCACGAGGACGGTCTTGAACATCTGCCATTTCTTTGAATCCCTTAATATTTTTTTCCAACAGCTCCCTGAGTAATTGGATCTATCTATCCCTCTCTCTCTTTCTCTCTGAGTATCTTTCATTGAATTTGGCAGCAATTGATCGGTTTGAAGAGCCTGGCCTACTCATCAAAACAAGGTCCACTCTCCCATCTTTTAATTTAGCTGCCATCACTTATCTGGAAAGAAAGAAAGGGGAATTGATTTTAATTAAATACTATATATATATATATATATATATATATATATATATATATATATATATATATATATATACATATACACACACACATGTTTAAAATAATACAACATAGAAGGTAAAAAATAATTATTGTAGTACAACCACCCAAATCCCATCTGGCTCTTGACGAGCTCGGTCACCCTACACTAAATTAATAAGAAAACATTTTTTTCTGATCAATATATACCTGTACATTGTAAAACATAAAAGAATCCTTGCTTGTATTGGACTACAGTATTGCGAGTATTTTGCTCGCAGAACATTTTGAAGGCCCCTCGTACATTCGCACAAATGCAGACGCCGCACTAAACAGGGCCTGTCGAGCACGCAAGCAAATCGACAAACACCAAGCCACGTCTGCTTGCGCAGTCTGTCTCGAACGCAGTCTCATGCATTTGCTGACGGCTGCCTTATTTAATTATTTTGCCCATGAAACATGTCCGGATGTTTTTGTACGTTTACATTTCCTAGAGGGGGGAGGGGACTTCACATTTTGTTGGATTGTATGATTTTTATGTTCAAGAAAAAGTGCTTTCTCGTGAGCGACGAAGTCCGTAACTGATAGAAATCGTCCGGAATGGCATCAGTCACAGTCAGCCGAACAATCCTGATTTACAGAACGTGGTCAATGAAGAGAAATCATTCCTTGCTAAATACAAGCGGATACTTCACTGTAATGTATGTCATTCAGTGCAATGCTGAAGCTACAAAAATCACATACATTATTCAGCGAATCAGTGACTGGAGTTTTATAAATTTGTTTAAAATGCTTCAATTCATTATGCATCATGAACCTACCTCTGAGTTGGTACTTTTTCATTGCAGGTATTATTATACTTGATTGTTCTTGTTTTGTTTGCATTTTCTGTTTAGATTCCAATTCTTCAACTGGATGTGGTTACACTGGTTTTATTGGCACTCTTTGGGTTTCATTTTCTCTCTGAGATAGAGAATCATGGACGAACAAGGTGACAGAGGGCATTAAGTTATTCTTCGTTCGTATGCAGCACAAGGCTGCGGGGTAGCATTATTGGCTGAGGGCGTGACTGTACCGCTGATGCAGTGCCCTGTGCTGGTTAGAGCAGGAATTTGTAATTTGTTTATGTGATAGCTCGCCGATTCTTCGTGAACGACACAGTGGGATATTTAACATCCACCAACTAATGATAGACGGGACACCCAGTTTAACGTGCATCTGAGGGAAGGCACACACATTGATGAATCACCCTGTCTGTGAAACACCGGGATGACAGTTTATAGCTGTGTCGGGATTCGAACCTAGTCTAGACAGCTTAGAGGTGAGTGTGCATATCTCTAGGCCATCCTGTCAGTCCCAGGGCATTAACTGATGCTGGGGCAACAGTGGGACCCAATATCTAATGAAGAGAATGAATGAATAGAAAAATATGAAGGAAGGAAGCGCTGCAGCATGAAAGTAAGAGGGTTGGGTTAATTGGGGGGGGGGGGTGGAGGAGCTAGTACAGATCACTGCAAGGATGGGGTATGACATGAGATGGTGATGCAGTACTTGCTTGATGTCCTGGAGGGAAGAGTGCGAGAGCAAAATGCTGGGAAAAAGAGAGGAACAAAAGAGTGGAGTTTGGCGATAAGCTTAAATTATGGGAGTTTTAGCTGACGGGGATGACTGGAAGAATACGTGTGTGTTGGACCTTGGGATGGTTGGAGGGCTTAGAAAACAACAAACCTTGTGCTTCAGCCTAATTGCGGGAGATTCCAATAATTTTAAGCTCAATAAAAAATTATCCTTCGTTTCTTTTTCTTCCAGGTCAGTTTACCCGTTATTTTGCAAAATTGTACTTATTCGTTTCCTTTGTGATTTTTGAAGTTTGTAGATTAAAAACGACTTTATCTTCCCAACTCTTTCTCTTCCACTTAATGTGAATATTTCATCATAATAAGTGCTGCACATGTCCTCTGGCCTACTCTTGCTTCCAATCTGGTCCAAGGGCGTTTATATAATGAGATGTCGAGCACGTACCTCGTACGTAGATCTTCATTGAAGTGAAAATATTACATCCAACCGTCCAATATCGCAATCGATGCCGGTGGAATTGCAGGGCCTATCGATTTAATAGTTCGATTGCATCTGCAGGTTGAACGAAGAAATTCAGCTATTGCATCCTCGGTGAAATATTTTAGGTATTTACCTGTAAAGGAGTAAGAGTTAATTTAAAGTGGTCCGTTTACACAGGTAAGCTCGAATAACGTCGTTTTCAAATTTCATGATAACGTTTTCATTAATCCATCTCTTCATTTTCTCATTCTTTACATCACAGTGTTTTACAAATGTGTGTGCATGCTTTGTCAGCAGTGTGAAAGGTGCTTTCCACTAATGAAGCACACGCTTTGCATAAATCAATGTCATTGTTCAGTTGTGACAGTGCAGCCGTTAAAGATCAGACAAAGTGCTGAAGTTTCAGGATTTACTCTTCTTTGCAGCTCTTTTGCTCTGACGAAGGGTAAAGCCCAAAACGTCAGGACTTTGCGATCTTTCACAGTGGATAAGGTGAACAGATATTCCCTCCGCCATCGAAGGTGGACGGAGGTCATGTTTTCACACCTGTCTGTTTGTTTGTCTCTGAGCATATCTCAAAAAGTTATGGACAGATTAGAACGAAACATGCTGGACAGATTCGGTATGTCACAAGAACGAATTGATTTGATATCAGTGAAGATCCCGATCGAGACACTGTATTATAATAATTTTAAAAGTGATTCTTCACCATTGAGAAACAGGGCCAAAAACGATATATAGCATGATCTTTCAAAAAGTTGTGGACATACTTGGACGGAATTTGGTGGACAGGTGTGGTACGTGACAAGGACGAATCGAATAGATTTTGGTGAAGATCTGGATCCGAGAGTTTTTTCAATTGACAAGTGATTATTCACCATTGAGAGATGGGGCCAAAAACAGGATATTGCACAAATTTTCAAAAAGCTGTGGATGAGTTATGACAACACTTGGTGGATGAGTTGGGTAGGTGACAAGAACAAGCCAATTAGATTTTGGATCAAGTCCAGATCCAGATCCGGCTTATTAGTAGGATACAAAACGTTAACTGTTCAGCCTGGCGGAGGTATACACTCTACCAAGTGTCATTTTCGGATTGACATATTTTCATTTCCATCTTCTATATTTACTGGTTTAAGGAATCACTGTAAGAAGTAAGACGGATTAAGACCCAGACTTGTTGGTGCCGAGGGCATGCAGGGAAATGGTTTGAGATGACTCGACCACCGAGTCAGAAATGAAGGTACTTCAAGACTATCTGTCATATGTGGGTGAACCCCATCCTGTTGAAACCATTGGTTTCTCGTCGGAAAAAATGTTAACCTCGCAACTCCACAAAGAGAAGCATCTGTATTTCCAAGAAGCCATTCACATCGATGTATCCATTACAAGAGAAGCATGTTATAACTCATTGTTTGGAGAGTGCACAAAATTGGAAATGGAACAAAACATTAAACTTTCCTCTGTATTGCAGTACTGGTTTATGCCTGGTGTTGGCTTAATGGTTGGAGTGGTAGGCTTGGGATCCTAGAGTCCTTGCTGGGATGATTGAGCTATTAGAGTATCCCATGTCGGAGTGGCGACCCGTCCAGGATTGTACCCAATAGTCAAGAAGACCGATTCGGCAGCACCAACACTCTGCACAGAGTATGGTCCCAATGGATGGATGGATGGATGGTTTAATCTTGGTGTCATGAATATAATTCATTAACAATAACTGTGTAAAATCATGGCCTTTCATCTGTAATAATGGGCATTTTGATACTTACAATAAAAAAAGGGTGTTTTGTTTGGATGTTGTGAGTTTTGCGAAATTTAAGGTGTCTGGAACTAGAATACAAGGAAGATTTTCAGATAATTTGTCATTGGAGGCATTTCTGCATCAGATATCCAACGACCAATTACTGATCTTTCTCGATATGTGATTGTCATAATGAGAGATGATGTATACAATATGAATAAAGGTATTGGGACAGTAGGGAAATATGCACGGTTATTAATTCACAATGATTTCAATGAACACAGGTTGGATTCTGTCACTAACTCACTGTACCAAATCTTGGTACTGCAGCGATAAGGTCTAAGATTTTGCCATTCCATGTTTTTAAGGTTCTTATAGTTTAAACTGTCCAATATTTTGAACTACCCATCTTATTTTCACCAGTTACCACTTTCTGTCTTTACCTACCTTCGAACATTCTCCACCAGAAGACTTGAGCAGGTCCAATGTGACACAACCGTCTGGTGTCCAATAGCCATTCAATTTTGAGTGTCGGTCAGCTGTTTCGCTCGTGGCACCTTCATGACAACGGAGTTTCAATCCTCGCTGCACGCCTTTATAAAGCAGATACTGCTGTACACCATACGGAAAAAAAAATACACAAAATATTTTTTTGGGAGGAATAATTTCAAGTTGGATCCCAAAAGTATGTGCTTTCCCAATAATTTTGGTCATATCGTGTACATCTCCACATTGGGTCAATACAATCGAAAACTAATCAAATGACAATTTAAGAAAAGAAAGACATCCTGCTGCATACTGCTTGACAAGGTATCACAAAGTAATTAAGGCACATTAGGCCCATCATGCCATCTCACAATTAACT
Source organism: Eptatretus burgeri (assembly GCF_056783735.1). NCBI lineage: Eukaryota > Metazoa > Chordata > Myxini > Myxiniformes > Myxinidae > Eptatretus > Eptatretus burgeri. Next base: position 62,689,723 of record NC_140976.1, on the reverse strand, counting down.
GTAAGCAGGGGATTTTGCCAGCATAACGGATTGCAACGTTGACTGTTCTTAGTGAAAGGATTTTATCTGATCCATATCGATAGCTGATGAAGGTTCGAGGGCTGAGAGAGCAAAGGGAGAAACACCAGAGGGAGAGGAGATTAAAAAAACAGAGGACAACATTTCTGCGATGTGAGAGCATCAGAATTTGTGCTTAGATGGGAGCATTGCCAATAAAAAGCAGAAAACGTATTTCTGTCCCCTTCTTTAGTGGCAATTAATACCAAGAAAATGGGGAAAGGGAATGTGAGAAAGCAATAAAAAGCACTATCCAGCTCAGAGGATGAAAGAAAGTTTCCAATGATTTTAGAGAAAAAGCTAAATAATTGACATCTTATTTTAGTGTGTGCGAAGGGAACCCTTGAACTCCGCGTGCTGAACACTCATCAGTTTGATTTCTCTGCTTAAGGGAAACCCATCATGCCATTGACTTCAAAACGAAAGGAACAAATGATTTTCGTTTGTCGATATAGCAATTACAAAAGCAGCTTCATCACAGTAAAAGTTTTGATTGCACGTTAAGGAATAAAAACAATTTCCTTGTGGAAAGTTTGAATGAGAGTGTAAGGATGTTTTTCTGGAGATGGGACATGAAAAAGATTCTACCATCGAGATGCACACAATAATCAAAACATGGTGAACTAGAAGGGCACTCGATAGAGCACACACCTCCGCCACGTAATGCCTGATCCACGAGAACATGTCAGGCCCATTACATTTGTGAAATATCATGCTATACAGCACTATATCGTTTTTGGCCCAACTCTCAATGGTGAAGAATTACTTTAAAAATTAAATAATTCTCGTATCCATATCCGTATTCGGATCTTCACCAACATCGAATAAATTCGTCCTTTCCACACACCCAACCTGTCCACCAAGTTTCATCTGAATCTGTCCATAACTTTTATGAGATATCCTGTACACAAACAAAGAAACAAACAAACGGACAGAAAGAGGTGAAAACACAACCTCCTTCACCTTCGGTGATGGAGGTAATGGGATATCATGGTCAATATCATTTTTGGCCCTATCTCTCAATGGTGAAGAATCACGATAAAAATTCTTGAAGCTGGATCCAGATCTTCACCAAAATCTAATCAGTCAGACATCCAACCTGGCCACAGAATTTCATCTGAATATGTCAACGTTTTGAGATATCCTGCACACAGAGACAGACAGAGAGGGGTGAAAACATAACCTCCTTCCACCCAATGTGGAAGGACGTAATAAGGTACAATGACGTGAAAACAAAAAGAGATTTATGCTGTTACTTATTATATATACTTTTATTCAGGCCCTCGCAAAGTTTTATTTTTATACTTTGGCATGTGTTGGACTATCGGCTGCAGAATGCTTTGAACACCCTTGACATGTGAAGGCAAATACCTTTTGCAATGGAAAGAAAGAAAGAAAGAAAGAAAGAAAGGTAGTCTCTGGCAAAGAAATAGAGGAAAATTATAATATTAATAAACAAATCACTTCAATACTTTATTTGGCTCAAAAACACACTGAAGACTCAGGCCAACAACATCAACAACGACCGTTTTATGAAAATTTCCCGTTTTTTTCAGGGGTTGGTGGAATTATGGAATTGCTCCATGTGGATGGATCAATCACGTCCGTTTCGTGCAAATTCAAACATTCCATATCTTCCTTGACATTTTCCATCCATGCCTTTTCGGACGTCCTCTCTGCTTTCTTCGTTTCACCACAAACTTTATCACTTTCTTTTCAGTTTCATCTTCTGACCTTCATTGCACATGAACATAGCAATCAAGTCTTCTCTTCCTCAGTTCTTCACCAGTATTGATTGTTAATCTCTTCCTCATTTCTGAGCTCGCAATTCTTTCTTTCAGAAACAATCCATTCATCCTTCGTATCATTAACCTCCGCCATCTTCGAAGATGGACGGAGGTTACTGTTTTCACCCCTTTCTGTTTGTTTGTTTGTGTGTTTGTTTGTGAACAGTATTACGAAAAAACTCCTTGACGGATTACGACGAAACTTGGTGGGGGGATTAGGTATGGTCCAAGGATCATGCCATTAAATTTTAGACTTGGTCCCCCCCCCCCCAAAAAAAAATTGTTACAGAAAAAAGTTTTTTTTTTGCATTTCTACATGTTTTAAGTGATGTCCAACCCCCCCCCCCCCCCCAAAAAAAAAATGCTGGAGAAAAGAACTATAACTCTGTCAGCACTGTTGACATCATATTTAATGAATAAGATATAAGGTTCACTATAACCACCCACCCACCTGGCTCCACCTAACGTCCTCCCTCACGCCAGACAGCCTCGCCCTTTCTCTGGATCGGCGCAGAAGCTGCGCCAGCACCATCGCCAAGCAGGAGATGACGTGCCAACTAAGGAGGGATCGTTCAGCGGAGCGTCCCCCCAAAACGTGCTGTGTGGCACGGTCGGTCAACCGTGCAAGGTATTAGGACACCGGAAGTCTCATCTCCTCTCCTTTCTTCTCCATCAATTCCTCTTTACCGGTGTGTGTGTGTGTGTGTGTGTGTGTGTGTGTGTGTGTGTGTGTGTGTGTGTGTGTGTGTGTGTGTGTGTGTGTGTGTGTGTGTGTGTGTGTAATGGGGCCAGTCCTAGCTTTAAGTTAAGATTTCAGACAGAAGCGATATCGGTAAAAGTCTGCTCTGTGTCTGCTTGGAAAGTTGTTTGTTTTGTTGTCACACCACACATTTATTTCTATCCCTGCTTTACATACAGCAATAAACTACATTCCCTGTGCCACATGCTTTTCCTCACCTGCCTGTTAATAAATGCTTATGCAGAAATGTTCCCAGATCGTTTTTGTCTTTTCTTTCATTGATCCAGCATGGTCCGAATCCGAGCCTGCCGGGACTTTATTCCCAACGATCCGTTCTTTTAGCCGGTACATCCTTGGCAGTGTCGCTCGGCTGCATCTCACCCGGTAAGGTGACCCGTTTTGGACAAGACCGAGGGCATGTCCCCTGATAATCAGATCATGTTGTTATTTTTTGTAACCACCCACCGTGTCACAGAGTTATCCGTGTGCGACGGGCTGTGATTACGGAGATAGCTCCCCCCTCGTGGTCTTCTCACCTCAACCCTGGGCCCGCAGCAATATATATATATATATATATATATATATATATATATATATATATATATATATATATATATATATGTACATAGTTGGCCAAATTTCAAACAACACGGGTTGAATCTCTGCTTGAGAGAATGTCATATTGCTATTTGGGCGGTGCATAAGTTTACAGAACACTGTCTTGATCGCTGAAGATAATCTTCACAGGGCCGTAATACTGATCGGCTCGAAATCCTTTCAACCATAGTTTTGGTAGTTTTACAATGAAGGGAACATGTATAAGGAGTGCATATAGCGATTGTGAATATGACAGCTCTGAGGCATCTTTGCCTTCACATAGCAGTGAGTACCAACATGGTGGCCAGAAGATTGAAGTCTGTCTTCAAACCACTTCACCCAAAGTCCTCAACCACACATAACACCCTCCTCCCCCTTTATTCCCGTTCTTCAAAGCAAAAGGACGAATTGTTATCTCGTCATTATATATTTATTCAACACCTCATTGAAATAGTGGAATATTTAGCTCTCCATGCCATTAACTTCAAGCCTTCAAACTCACTCCCTCTCCCATCATGGTCAACAGTCCATCTCACAAACCCATGAGATATGCGGATAGGATATGTGACAATAATCCTCTTCCTGATGCATATTATGAGGTATTTTTTCGGTATGCTGCCCTGATGAGGGTAAATAAGCCAAAATCGGGATAGGCAGCTCCGTTTGAGGTTTAACTGATGTTGAACATGTTATCTTTGTTTGACAGAGTCGCTGGGCCGAGGCCTCCAGATTGGGGGTGATGCTTTGGTGAGGGACTATATCCATTGGAGATCGGTTGAGTGCTCATCACGCTCCACACATTTCGATATACAGATATATTTATATACTCGCAAATACCACCTGTTGCTTCGCTGACTGGAAGAGTAAGAGGGGTGGGGGAGAGAAAATTGGAGAAGAGTGAGGAGGTGGAGGGGGAAGAGAGGGGAAGGAGGAGGGGTGGGGGACCGAGGAGGGAGGGAAATGGAATGTCGCGAGAGGTGAGAGAAAAGGAAGGCAGACGTGCAGTGGAGCATTAATTCCGATTCATACCGTCTCATCAAAATGATTCTCCATGGAATAACAGTGAAGATGGAAACAAAATAATGTCTGAAATCCATTTTCTACCGGTCATACTATAAATACTGCCTGAAGGCAAACACCGCCTGGACATGTCCGGAGACAAATACTGTTCAGATATGTAGGGAGACACTGGAGCCAAACACCGCCCGGACACATCCGGAGACAAATTCTTCTCTGGACACATCCAGAGATAAATACCGTCCAGACACGTCTGGAGACAAACATTGGAGAGAGAGAGAGAGAGAGAGAGAGAGAGAGAGAGAGAGAGAGAGAGAGAGAGAGAGAGAGAGAGAGAGAGAGAGAGAGAGAGAGAGAGAGAGAGAGAGAGAGAGAGAGAGAGAGAGAGAGAGAGAGAGAGAGAGAGAGAGAGAGAGAGAGAGAGAGAGAGAGAGAGAGAGAGAGAGAGAGAGAGAGAGAGAGAGAGAGAGAGAGAGAGAGAGAGAGAGAGAGAGAGAGAGAGAGAGAGAGAGAGAGAGAGAGAGAGAGAGAGAGAGAGAGAGAGAGAGAGAGAGAGAGAGAGAGAGAGAGAGAGAGAGAGAGAGAGAGAGAGAGAGAGAGAGAGAGAGAGAGAGAGAGAGAGAGAGAGAGAGAGAGAGAGAGAGAGAGAGAGAGAGAGAGAGAGAGAGAGAGAGAGAGAGAGAGAGAGAGAGAGAGAGAGAGAGAGAGAGAGAGAGAGAGAGAGAGAGAGAGAGAGAGAGAGAGAGAGAGAGAGAGAGAGAGAGAGAGAGAGAGAGAGAGAGAGAGAGAGAGAGAGAGAGAGAGAGAGAGAGAGAGAGAGAGAGAGAGAGAGAGAGAGAGAGAGAGAGAGAGAGAGAGAGAGAGAGAGAGAGAGAGAGAGAGAGAGAGAGAGAGAGAGAGAGAGAGAGAGAGAGAGAGAGAGAGAGAGAGAGAGAGAGAGAGAGAGAGAGAGAGAGAGAGAGAGAGAGAGAGAGAGAGAGAGAGAGAGAGAGAGAGAGAGAGAGAGAGAGAGAGAGAGAGAGAGAGAGAGAGAGAGAGAGAGAGAGAGAGAGAGAGAGAGAGAGAGAGAGAGAGAGAGAGAGAGAGAGAGAGAGAGAGAGAGAGAGAGAGAGAGAGAGAGAGAGAGAGAGAGAGAGAGAGAGAGAGAGAGAGAGAGAGAGAGAGAGAGAGAGAGAGAGAGAGAGAGAGAGAGAGAGAGAGAGAGAGAGAGAGAGAGAGAGAGAGAGAGAGAGAGAGAGAGAGAGAGAGAGAGAGAGAGAGAGAGAGAGAGAGAGAGAGAGAGAGAGAGAGAGAGAGAGAGAGAGAGAGAGAGAGAGAGAGAGAGAGATATATATATATATGGGAGAGGAGGAAGCTGCACTGTATTGGTTGGGGGTAGAGGTGAGGATGGGACAAAGAAAGAGGGGTGGGGGTCAAGGAGTCAGCAGAGAAAATATGTTTTGCTTTATAATAAAAAAACCCACATACACAGACTGGTGTGTGTGTGTATGTGTCAATGTATGATATATATATATATATATATATATATATATATATATATATATATATATATATATATATATATATATATATATATATATATATATATATATATATATATATATATATATATATATACAGTCAAAGCTCGTTACTATGCCACCTCGCTTCTATGCCACTCTCGCTATTATACCACTTTTGCTCGGTCCCGACAAAATTCAATACAAAATAAATTTACTATGCCACCCCCTACTCTCGCTACCATGCCACTACTGTGTGACTGTTAAAAGGCACGAGTCGTGAAAAAGTCTGTATTGCGCAGTGCTCGATTATCACACTCACGTCCAAAGGCGAAGCGACGAACTTCAGTCCAGCTGCGCACAACATAACTCAATACGTACGCGCATAGTCAGACTGTGTCAAAACACGCGATTCTTCTCCCCGATGCCAGCCACAACAAGCCAATCACAACACGCACAACGAGACACAAAAAAGCGCGAGCACACACACAGACACGCAGGCACACGTACAACAGTGACATCATTTTTTTTCACATTCAGCCCATAATGTCAGCTCAGAAACGCAAGCGAACCGACTTCACGCTGAAGGAGAAGAAGGAGATCATCGATGCCGCGAAGAAGGAGCCGAATCAGTCCAAGTTGACCAGGGAGATTAGTAAGAAATGGGGCGTCGAAGTTAAGAGAACCACCGTGAAGGGCATTCTCAGCAAGAAGGATGCAATCGAGGCTGCAATCAAAGCTGGATTTCCATCGAAGTGCATGAAGTTGACGCAGGCTCACGACCTGAAGCTTGATGAGGGAGTGCTCATGTGGCTGAAGCAATCAAGAGGACAGAATGTGCCTGTCAGCGGCGATCTGATCAAGGAGAAGGCGATGAAACTGGCCGAGCTGATGCACATCCCAGACTTCATGGCGAGCGACGGTTGGTAGGGCAATTTCAAGAAGCGCCACGGCATCACGTTCAAGACAGTGCAGGGTGAAGCTGGAGTGGTGGATTCGCAATCCCTTCTTGAGTGTCAACAACAGGTTCTCCAGCCCTTACTCGGGCAGTTCTCCGCAGACGACGTCTTCAACCTGGACGAGACTGGACTCTTCTGGCAGCTGCTTCCGAACAAGACCATGGCTTTCAGGGGAGAGCGGTGTACTGGAGGAAAGAAAAGCAAGCAAAGGATCACTCTTCTGGTTGGGGCAAACATGAGCGGCAGCGAGAAGTTCCCTCTTCTGGTGATTGGCAATTCCAAGAAACCCCGTGCCTTCAAGAACAAAGAGATCCCGGTCAAGTACAAGGCGAACTTGAAGGCGTGGATGACGGGGGAGCTTTTCGAGGAGATGTTGCGTGCGTGGGATGGACGACTCGGCCAGCAGGGACGGAGAGAGCTGGTCTGTCTCGATAACTTCTCTGGCCACCCTCCCGAGCTCGAGCTGAACAACATCCAACTGGTCTTCTTCCCACCCAACACGACAACCAATTCACAACCAATGGATCAGGGAATCATAGAGAACCTCAAGCGCCACTACAAGAAGCTCCTGCTATGCCGCCGGCTTGAGGCCATAGACGAGGGAAAGGAATTCAAGTTCACGTTGCTCGACGCTCTACACGTCGCCCGGCGTGCTTGAGAGCAGGTCGGCAAGTCGACGATCAGGAACTGTTTCGCGAAGGCCAAGTTCATCGAAGAGGAGATCCAAACTGAGCCACAGGATGCGGAGCTGCCCGACATCTGGGAAGCTCTGCCTGCCGAGGAAAAGATGCACGAGAACGAGGAGATCGAGCTGTCTGACTTTCTCGAAGCCGACGAGCGCCTCGCGACTGGGGGGATTTCACGCTGGAGGAGATTGCGGAGGAGATTCTGTGCAGTGAGGAGCCGGTGGAAAGCGAAGATGACGAGGTAACTGTCGAGGAGGAAATCGTTCCGTTCGAGGAAGCCCAGCGCGCTTGTAGCACCGTCCGGAAGTTCATGCAGCAGAGAAGCGGGAAGCCCGGTGTGATGCAAGCGTGCGATCGGCTAGACAACGAGATGCACGAGATCCGCCGAAAGAAGATGCGCCAGCCGACGATTCTTGAAAGCTTTGTGTGTCGTGAATTTCTCGCCATGCCATATGTTAGTGTGTGAACTCTGTTAGTGTGTGTATGTTCTCCGTTCGCTTAGCTTATACAACAGTCGTGCCTTTTACTTGCTGGAATAAATTTTGTCTAAGGATTAACTACAGATGGGTAACTTGAGAAAATAAGGCCGTTTTTACAAAATCTATTTTTAGATTTTTACTATGCCACTCTCGCTACTATGCTCATGATGTGTATATATATATATATATATATATATATATATATATATATATATATATATATATATATATATATATATATATATATATATATATATATATGTGTGTGTGAAGAGAAAATGTCTGAAGAGAAAAAGTCTGAAAATAAAAAGTCCGAGCAGAAAAAGTGAGGAGAGAAATGAGGGGAAAAAAGCGTTCTGAAGAGAAAAGCGTGAGGAGAGGAAAAGCGAAAGGAGAGAGGAAAAAGCAAAGGGCGAGAGAAGCGACCAATAAGCGGGTGTCTGACCAGCGCCGACGAGACAATTCGTCCTTCCCAGTGCTTCGGCAAGTGAGCGTGTGATGCGTCTGTGGGTGTGAGCAGCGCCGCCAACAAGTGAGGCACAGGTCGATCACCAACAACACCAGGGTCTAAACCCACGACGGATGATCTCAGTGCCCTCCAGACTTCGACTGGCCTTCAAGGCTGCCCCGCGAGAGGGTGCACGGCAAAGCTGGGTGCTGGCAACGGACGTGACACGCACACACGCATTTCAGGAGGTTTTCGCTTCACAGACGACTTTTTGGTGAGCGAGACGATTCTCCCCCTGAATGATCCGTTGGGTACCCTTGTCTGTGTTTAGGTGTAAGTCAACCCCCTGATATGCATCTGCTCTTTGTCTCTTTCCCTGGCATTTTGAGTGATTTTGCTTTGAAATTCATTCTTTATTTCTTTTTATTTATTTATTTTATTAATAATAAATTATTGGTCGATTTCCAACCTGTCCGTGTTTGTCTTTTCCTTCCATTGGTCCAGCATTGTCCGAATCGAGATAGACTGGGAGGTAATTACCACATATTTGACCCAAAAAATCGTCGGCACGGACCAGCGGTTAAAACGCTCGGCCGCCCTAATTAAAATCTAATCAGATAATATTGGTGCTTTGCCGAGGGCGCGCTCCCTGCTCAGGTAACCACGTGACCTCTAGTTAAACGGAATAATTAGACGGCGGACACTGGAACTCGTGGTTTACTGGGTGGCGTTCGTGGTTTTAAAACAACCCACTGTACTGCAACGTTAATTGTGAGCAGTGGCCCCAGGTCCGGCTCTACCGAGGACAACTGGGAATTAATCCCCCTGACTGACAAGCTGGTGTCTCGGTATCTGTGGCTACAACAATGTATGTATGTATATATATATATATATATATATATATATATATATATATATATATATATATATATATATATATATACATATACATATATATATATATATATATATATATATATATATATATATATATATATATGTATATATCTTCTTCTTCTTCTTCTTCTTCTTCTTCTTCTTCTTCTTCTTCTTCTTTCGGCTGCTCCCTTTAGGGGTCGCCACAGCGGATCATCCGTATGATCCGCATAGTGATTTGGCACATGTTTTACGCCGGATGCCATTCCTGATGCAACCCTGGTCGCCTCTTACGACACAGGGATATGGTACACCTATTTTAACTGGGGTATACATATATGTATATGTATATGTATATGTATATGTATATGTATGTATATATATATATATATATATGTATATATATGTATATATATATATATATATATATATATATATATATATATATATATATATATATATATATATATATATATATATTGTTGCGTATTCGCGCCCGCCGGCGTGCGAACGGCCACGTGACTCGAATCACGGCACGTCACCCACTGGACGGACAATTCTGTCGTGACCCTCCGGGAACTATCGCCCGCAGCCAGTCACGGGTGGGCCTTTCGACCTCACCACAATCGTGCCAATCGGCCACTCGCATAGGATAGGGTTGTTCGCCAAACTCGACCTGGTAGACCGGGTGATCATACCTCGCCGCAGGCCGAATCCGGACACAAACCGCTTAAGCGGTCCGTTCCGTGCTATCGGGATAACCGAGTGGTGTTATCGTCGGCCTCGACGGTTCCGATTAATTATCGGGCATTTTAAGCCCACTACGAACGAACCCTTTACGTGAAGCAAGATGGAGATTCAATTAAAGAAAAGACGAAGCGAAACGGGAAAACAGTTCAACATAATGCACATTTATTCCGCGGCACACGGAGAGCACACATATGCAGCCAAACAGAATGCACATATATCAAATGCAACAAAAGAAACAATGACGCAGAGATACTACCGACTAAGACTGACATACGGCAACACTTAAACAGTTTTACTTCACCAGACTGGCGCCGACACACATTTACTCAAAAGCAAAGGAAAGAAGCCACCCTCATAGGCAAGGGGGGCAGACGGGCCCGTAGGCCAATGTGTGCGCGGAACCTGAAGGAGCGGTCAGGCCCGGGAGACCGGGGGGGGGTCCTACCCGCGTCCTCGTGATGAGCCGCAAATGTGGCTGCGCGGCGGTGCCCCGACTTCGTGCTCCTTCGTGGGTTTCGTTGGCACCGCTTGGAGTGGGGTGCGAACGGGGCCCCCTTCCTGCACTATCTCAGCATGGGGGAAAGGGGGGGGGGAATTGTTGATGCCCTGGGGGAAGGAGAATGGTTGGCTGGCTTGGGTCCCGCGACGAGCGATCCCACCGCAACCTCGTCGCCGACCGCCATCTTCCCTGCCTCGGACCCGAGCTCCTTGGACTCTTCCCCCAATTCTCCTCAGCCGACTGCAGAAAACCACCTTGACGCCTTTGCCTCCCGACTCCACTCCACTCTCCAACCCGACTTGACTGCCTCGCAACAACTCCAACCAAAAAAACTAACTCTCTGCGCAACAACTCTTCTCATTCGCCTCGCGCTCGCCGTTTTATAGGCTGGCAGGAGAAAACAATATGCAAATTTCCGGATCAGGATCTCCTCTAGGGCGGAGCCATGCTCGCCGATTGGATGGAGGAAAAGGGGCGTGAATCTCCCCTGATCCTAGAATTTGCATATCTCGATTCCAGACAGACGCGCCTGGAGGCGGGGCCAAGCCGCCCCGCGCTTCCTAATTGGACGGATCAGAAGTGGGCATGTAGCATTCCTGATCCGAATTCTCCTCGGAAAGGCCGCTATTTGCACTCGCGGCTCGACGCGTATCTTGTACAAGCCCAGGACAGCCCGACGCTCGGTGCTCACAGGTCGTGTGGGAATGGCCATAGAAGGAGGGAGGTGAAGGTGGTGGAGGGTTTCTGGTGGTGGCCGATGGCCATGGTGCCGTTTGGAATGGCAGTGATGCGATGTTTGCGGGAGCAAGTTGTGAAGGTAAAGGTCATGGCTGTTGGCATTGTTGTTGTCTGACGGTTGGAGCGTGGTTGGTTCAAAATAAAGATAGAACAGAAAAACGGCTATCTCAAAGCGTCGCAGCCCGAATGAATCACATTTATTCCCTCTAAACAACGGGTTTGGGGCTAACTACACATGCACTTACAGAGATATCTCACCTACGGGACCTGAATGGTGGTTTGCGAATTTCCACAGCCGTAACAATATATATATATATATATATATATATATATATATATATATATATATATATATATATATATATATATATATATATATATAAATATATATAACTACACAAGCGTTGCCTTGTTGTATATATCGTACACTGAGAGAATAATTTTTATTGTTTCATTTTTATTTTCCCCTTTACCACCATCCTTAACTTCCACACACTGCATTCCTAAATGTGGTCTGTGCTAGTTGTGTGTGGGTGTCTGTCTTCTCTTCCATCATCTCTTTTCTCTTCTCTCTAAATTTGCCAATCCATTCTGATGTCACGAATAGTGGATTGTATTGTATTTGAAGGATTCAGTTTCAGTTCACTTTGTGAGACCTTCCATACTCTGTGATTAGTCACAGTATATTGTAAGCTGCCTGGTGGCAAGCCCTGTATTTTAAGCTGATTTGTTTTGCTCATCATGCCTGAAGCCAGATATAGCACATATATCTTGTATGACAATGCATTCTGGCTTTTCAGTGAAGGTTCCTGTGTCATGTTTGCACAAGCGTTGCCTTGTATTTTGGTTTTCAGGTTAAAGTGCATGTTTTCAGTTCTCTTATTTTCAGGGTTTTTTATACCTCTGCTAACAAAGTTGCTGGAGGCATTGTTTTCGGGTTGTCCGTCCGTGACAATTTTTTCTGCAACCGCTTATTCGATTGACACAGAATTTTCACCACAGTTACGACTGCTCATGCAAAATGTTTTAATGATGATTATGACATCATAAATCATATGGTGTGGCAGCCATGTTTGAGAAAAGGAAAAATTTTGGACCTTTATCTCTGAAACCGCTGAATGGTAAAAGTGAAACTTGGCACATTTAAAGTACTCCCCATGGGGAATAAATGTGGTTTATTTTGTTTTATTTTATTTCGATGATGTTTTTGGTGGCTTTATTATGACGTCATAATTGCATATTTTGAACGCTTTATCCAATTAGTATGACACATTTTCAGGGTCATTTCGGGCTGAATTGTAGGGGGGAAAAATTTATGCAGTCATCAGTCACGTGATTCAGCAGATATATATTTCTTTTAACATAAAAACCCTCAAAAATCTTCTCCGAAATGGCTCTACAGATCAAGGCAAAACTTTACAGGTATGATGGCCTATCCATGAGGAACAAAAAGTTTTTCACCTGTGACGTGATAGGTCACATGGTTTGGCAGCTGTTATTATTTTTTTTGAAAAATAAACTTTTAACAATCTACTTCTCCAGAACCGCTTGACAGATCAAGGGGAAACTTCACCCACATATTCCCCAAGCCTTGGGGATACCAGGATGTTCACGAATAATTGCTGGGTCACATGGTCTGGCAGCCATATTGGACTGAATGAAAATCTTTAAAAAATATTTCTGTTGAACTACTTCATCAATCGATGTGAAACGTTACAATTATGGTGTAGTAGTCATGGAGAATATCTGTTTAAATTTCAATCTGATTGGGCGCTTGGTCTGGCAGCGAGAATTATTTAATATTTTGAATCTGGGTTCAGGGATTTAAATCAAACTTGGTTCAAGTATGTGGGATAATGTAATAATGGTGGCAGAGGCATAGCTGGCTCCATCACGATGTCAAAGAGTGCTGTTCTAGTTTTGTTTTATTCGCCTTTTTGATAAAATGGACTATCAAGAACAATAAAATATCGTCTCTCACACTAATGTTTAGAGAATGCAGGCCTGGACATTTCCCCCTAAGGGTAGCTATCATTAAAGATCTTTCTCCACTCTCTCGCAATCCTCTCTCTCCTTTATGCTCCACTTATTCCCCATTTTATTATTTCTTTCTTTCTTGTATCTGTTATCCCTTTTTCTCCTTGACTTTCAAATGTCTCATGATATTATTGCCAATGTTTCTCGTCATGTACCGATCCTCCTTTGCACATGGTGAACCGAGATCCTGGCTCGAATGTACAAACCGATGTGTTCCTTGTCTGTGCTTCTCTATTCCTCCATGGAATCTTCCCTTTACACATCATTGTAATGACATAGAGGACCTATTCTATCCCTCAACAATGAGGCACTGGTTTTCTGCTCAAAAATGCTTTTGTAACATGCCTTTAGCCTTGAATCCTCAAAGTCATTGTGAGCCTGAAGCACTCTTGAGCCACGCTCATTGAATGAAAAAGAAAAGTATTTCAAGACCGATTCAGCTGAGGTCTGGTATTTTTCACTAGAGTGCTCTTCAATCACAAATGGTACTGAGGTGTGATGAACTTAAGACACAGGGGTGAGAGAAGAGGAATGGATATTTTTTTTCCTTTGCATTTCATGCATCCACCTTAACCTCACCCATCCCCCCCCCCTCTGATTCCCATCCCACATCCCTCTCCCACCAAGTCCCATGAATGCTTGCAACTTTCAGGGTTATGTCAAAAGTTAATACCCAGACCCCATATGAAAAGAAAATTTATAAAAGTGAAGGACAAATCTCTCTGTCTCTCTCTATCTCTCTCTGTCTCTGTCTCTGTCTCTGTCTCTCTCTCTCTCTCTCTCTCTCTCTCTCTCTCTCTCTCTCTCTCTCTCTCTCTCTCTCTCTCTGTCTCTGTCTCTCTCTCTCTCTCTCTCTGTCTCTGTCTCTCTCTCTCTCTCTCTCTCTCTCTCTCTCTCTCTCTCTCTCTCTCTCTGTCTCTGTCTCTGTCTCTCCCTCTCTCTCTCTCTCTCTCTCTCTCTCTCTCTCTCTCTCTCTCTCTCTCTCTCTCTCTCTCTCTCTCTCTCTCTCTCTCTCTTTCTCTCTCTCTCTCTCTCTCTCTCTCTCTCTCTCTCTCTCTCTCTCTCTCTCTCTCTCTCTCTCTCTCTCTCTCTCTCTCTCTCTCTCTCTCTGTCTCTGTCTCTGTCTCTGTCTCTCTCTCTCTCTCTCTCTCTCTCTCTCTCTCTCTGTCTCTCTCTCTCTCTCTCTCTCTCTCTCTCTCTCTCTCTCTCTCTCTCTCTCTCTCTCTCTCTCTCTCTCTCTCTCTCTCTCTCTCTCTCTCTCTCTCTCTCTCTCTCTCTCTCTCTCTCTCTCTCTGTCTCTGTCTCTGTCTCTGTCTCTCTCTGTCTCTCTCTGTCTCTCTCTGTCTCTCTCTCTCTGTCTCTCTCTGTCTCTGTCTCTGTCTCTGTCTCTGTCTCTGTCTCTCTCTCTGCTGTCAGTGTTTTCTGTCTCTGTCTCTGTCTCTTTGTGTGTGTGTGTGTCTCTCCATAATACAGTCTCATAATAGATGTGGAACCATTTATAAACCTTATTAACCCCACAGCACATAAGCCTTCCTCCTGAAGTGTCATTCATTGAAATTTCTGTCGAGCTAGTTGTGTTCACGTCTTCAGTGGATGCCAAACAGCCTGCGATAAGCTCATTTATTTCCTTTGCTTTCTTTTTTTTGGGGAGGGGGGGGGGAGGGTGAGCTTTTGCATTTTATGTTTCTACATGACTATATCACCATGGACTTAACAAGAGTTCGGACATCTTCTTCAGCGAAGCTTTCTGCCACATCGACGTCCTTGCATATGGTTCCAGGTGCTGTCCTTTTAATTATTGGAGCAAATGAAAGTGTAATAACATTTTTATTTACCAAACATCAGTGTATAATAAGATTGTGTATATGCAATTTTGCATTCACCAATACCTTTTACTTAGGGAAATTGTAAGTGTGGTCCGAGAACTCGTATTGCGTCGTATCAAAGGATTGCACTAATCCGTGCACCAATATCTTCCAGACTTTTCAAAGATCCAGCTTTCTTGTGCAGGATGCAGTCTCAGTGGAAACTGTAAAGAGTCATAATGGGATTTCTGTAAGCATTTGAAGCGAGTATTAGTGAAGAGGTCTTGTGATACAAGATTTGGCGAAATTACAATGAACTTGAAGGCAAAAGTTTCTGCAAGATTGGAGACATAATAGAGGCCTCAGGAAGATCAGAAGTAGCAGTTACATCAATAATAAAGTCAGTTTGGAACTAGAATCAAATGGAAGACCAAGAAGGAACCCGAAGGGGTAAAGAGCAAGGATGGAGTTGGAGATCAGGAGAAAGCTGGATAGGATTCGGGTTTCAGCAGATACTCCACAACCTTCAAACCCATCCAGGCACAACCAAGTGAGCCTTACGGAAAATAAATTTTCTCGGTGGAGCACATACCTCCGCCAGGCTGAACAGTTTACATTTTGTATCCCACTGATAGGGTGGATCTGGATCCAGACCTGAACCAAAATTGAATCGGCTTGTTCTTGTCACCTACCCAACTCATGCACAACTTTAAATATCGTGTATATATCGTTTCCAGTCCTGTCTTTCAATTATGAAGAATCACTGAAAAAATTATAGGATCTGGATGTGGATCTTCACCAAAATCTCGTCAATTCTTCCTTGGTGGCACATACACCCAACCTGTCCACCATATATGTATATATATATATATATATTTTTTTAATTTATTTAAATAAATACATGCTCAACGCTCGTGGAAGACTTTTGTCCAAGCCTGTCATCAACGTTTTGAGATATCCTGCTCACAGACAGACAGACAGAGACACAGACAAGGGTGAAAACATAACCTCCACCAACGAAGTGGAGACAACTCGGTGGTATCACGAAGGACAAGAACATTCCATCATCTGTTTAAGTTGGAGTTTATAAAATCTGCATCAGAGCAGTTTCGATGTATGGAGGGAAATGTGTGCAATACGGAACGAAGATGTAAATAGAATGGAAAGTACAGATTAGAACTAGAGGGGGAGCACTCGGGAGAGTGCAAAACCTCTGCCGCCAATACTGCTGGGTCACTCAAGTGAACCTTATATCTTATTCATTAAATATGATGTCAACAGTGCTGACAGAGTTATAGTTCTTTTCTCCAACATTTTTTTTTTTTTGGGGGGGGGGGGGGGGTTGGACATCACTTAAAACATGTAGAAATGCAAAAAAAATGCAAAAAAAATCGAATAAGCGGTTGCAGAAAAAATTGTCACGGACGGACAACCCGAAAACAATGCCTCCGGCAACTTTGTTAGCAGAGGTATAAAAAACCCTGAAAATAAGAGAACTGAAAACATGCACTTTAACCTGAAAACCAAAATACAAGGCAACGCTTGTGCAAACATGACACAGGAACCTTCACTGAAAAGCCAGAATGCATTGTCATACAAGATATATGTGCTATATCTGGCTTCAGGCATGATGAGCAAAACAAATCAGCTTAAAATACAGGGCTTGCCACCAGGCAGCTTACAATATACTGTGACTAATCACAGAGTATGGAAGGTCTCACAAAGTGAACTGAAACTGAATCCTTCAAATACAATACAATCCACTATTCGTGACATCAGAATGGATTGGCAAATTTAGAGAGAAGAGAAAAGAGAAGATGGAAGAGAAGACAGACACCCACACACAACTAGCACAGACCACATTTAGGAATGCAGTGTGTGGAAGTTAAGGATGGTGGTAAAGGGGAAAATAAAAATGAAACAATAAAAATTATTCTCTCAGTGTACGATATATACAACAAGGCAACGCTTGTGTAGTTATATATATATATATATATATATATATA
>NC_140976.1:62665244-62667744 GCF_056783735.1 Eptatretus burgeri | reverse complement strand
TCGCCGCTGACAGGCACATTCTGTCCTCTTGATTGCTTCAGCCACATGAGCACTCCCTCATCAAGCTTCAGGTCGTGAGCCTGCGTCAACTTCATGCGCTTCGATGGAAATCCAGCTTTGATTGCAGCCTCGATTGCATCCTTGTTGCTGAGAATGCCCTTCACGGTGGTTCTCTTAACTTCGACGCCCCATTTCTTGCTAATCTCCCTGGCCAACTTGGACTGATTCGGCTCCTTCTTCGCGGCATCGATGATCTCCTTCTTCTCCTTCAGCGTAAAGTCGGTTCGCTTGCGTTTCTGAGCTGACATTATGGGCTGAATGTGAAAAAAAATGATGTCACTGTTGTACGTGTGCCTGCGTGTCTGTGTGTGTGCTCGCGCTTTTTTGTGTCTCGTTGTGCGTGTTGTGATTGGCTTGTTGTGGCTGGCATCGGGGAGAAGAATCGCGTTTTGACACAGTCTGACTATGCGCGCACGTATTGAGTTATGTTGTGCACAGCTGGACTGAAGTTCGTCGCTTCGCCTTTGGACGTGAGTGTGATAATCGAGCACTGCGCAATACAGACTTTTTCATGACTCGTGCCTTTTAACAGTCACACAGTAGTGGCATGGTAGCGAGAGTAGGGGGTGGCATAGTAAATTTATTTTGTATTGAATTTTGTCGGGACCGAGCAAAAGTGGTATAATAGCGAGAGTGGCATAGAAGCGAGGTGGCATAGTAACGAGCTTTGACTGTATATATATATATATATCATACATTCACACATACACACACACACCAGTCTGTGTATGTGGGTTTTTTTTATTATAAAGCAAAACATATTTTCTCTGCTGACTCCTTGACCCCCACCCCTCTTTCTTTGTCCCATCCTCACCTCTACCCCCAACCAATACAGTGCAGCTTCCTCCTCCCACCTCTCTCTCTCTCTCTCTCTCTCTCTCTCTCTCTCTCTCTCTCTCTCTGGATGTATCCGGACGGTGGCTATGTCTGGGCAATGTTTGTCTCCAGACGTGTCTGGACGGTATTTATCTCTGGATGTGTCCAGAGAAGAATTTGTCTCCGGATGTGTCCGGGCGGTGTTTGGCTCCAGTGTCTCCCTACATATCTGAACAGTATTTGTCTCCGGACATGTCCAGGCGGTGTTTGCCTTCAGGCAGTATTTATAGTATGACCGGTACAAAATGGATTTCAGACATTATTTTGTTTCCATCTTCACTGTTATTCCATGGAGAATCATTTTGATGAGACGGTATGAATCGGAATTAATGCTCCACTGCACGTCTGCCTTCCTTTTCTCTCACCTCTCGCGACATTCCATTTCCCTCCCTCCTCGGTCCCCCACCCCTCCTCCCTCCCCTCTCTTCCCCCCTCCACCTCCTCACTCTTCTCCAATTTTCTCTCCCCCACCCCTCTTACTCTTCCAGTCAGCGAAGCAACAGGTGGTATTTGCGAGTATATAAATATATCTGTATATCGAAATGTGTGGAGCGTGATGAGCACTCAACCGATCTCCAATGGATATAGTCCCTCACCAAAGCATCACCCCCAATCTGGAGGCCTCGGCCCAGCGACTCTGTCAAACAAAGATAACATGTTCAACATCAGTTAAACCTCAAACGGAGCTGCCTATCCCGATTTTGGCTTATTTACCCTCATCAGGGCAGCATACCGAAAAAATACCTCATAATATGCATCAGGAAGAGGATTATTGTCACATATCCTATCCGCATATCTCATGGGTTTGTGAGATGGACTGTTGACCATGATGGGAGAGGGAGTGAGTTTGAAGGCTTGAAGTTAATGGCATGGAGAGCTAAATATTCCACTATTTCAATGAGGTGATGAATAAATATATAATGACGAGATAACAATTCGTCCTTTTGCTTTGAAGAACGGGAATAAAGGGGGAGGAGGGTGTTATGTGTGGTTGAGGACTTTGGGTGAAGTGGTTTGAAGACAGACTTCAATCTTCTGGCCACCATGTTGGTACTCACTGCTATGTGAAGGCAAAGATGCCTCAGAGCTGTCATATTCACAATCGCTATATGCACTCCTTATACATGTTCCCTTCATTGTAAAACTACCAAAACTATGGTTGAAAGGATTTCGAGCCGATCAGTGTTACGGCCCTGTGAAGATTATCTTCAGCGATCAAGGCAGTGGTTTGTAAACTTATGCACCGCCCAAATAGCAATATGACATTCTCTCAAGCAGAGATTCAACCCGTGTTGTTTGAAATTTGGCCAACTATGTACATATATATATATATATATATATATATATATATATATATATATATATATATATATATATATATTGCTGCGGGCCCAGGGTTGAGGTGAGAAGACCACGAGGGGGGAGCTATCTCCGTAATCACAGCCCGTCGCACACGGATAACTCTGTGACATGGCGGGTGGTTACAAAAAATAACAACATGATCTGATTATCGGGGGACATGCCCTCGGTACGCCTTGTCCAAAACGGGTCACCTTACCGGGTG
>NC_140976.1:62517744-62660244 GCF_056783735.1 Eptatretus burgeri | reverse complement strand
GATCTTTTCTTCTTCTGTTTACGGTACCTGACCTCACCAAACATTCTTCCTTGCAGGTTCGTGTTTTTGCTCCCCTTTCCTCTCTTCCTGTTCGTTTTTTCTTTCCTGCCTCCAAATATGGTTCCACTGTCGGTTCCTTTTGGCTTTTACACTTTCACCTCACTCTTCCATGAGCCTTGATCTTGCAGTGAAAATAGGGTGCCAAAATGGTAAAACAGCAGGATTCAGCACTGCTCAGCACCAGGGCCAGATTTAGACATGTGGTGGCTCCTGGGCAGCCTTCAGTCGTGGAGGCCCACCCGACCTTAGAATACTAAAAAGGTGACAACACATATTTACAGTCATCCATAAAGTATATTTTTCAAGAACAAAGAATCTGAACTTCTATATAAAATAGAGAATGAGATAAGATGAATATCTTATATCTGTTATAGATTAATATCTTATATCTGTTCCACTAACTACCAACTACCATTCAGGCACTCACAAATACATTTTTCCTTACAATTTCTTTTTTCATGAAATATGTGGAGGCCCCCTGGTTGTGGAGGCCACTGGGCAACTGCTCAGCTTGCCCATGCCTAAATCCAGCCCTGCTCAGCACAGCATGGTTCACTGCAAAGTGTAAAAGGGACAAGATAATTTGAACTCTGCTTCCTCACCTGTAATAAATATATAGAGGCTAGACCTGACACCGACAAACTCTAATCTTTATTAAATTTTTACTTTAAAGAGTGGCAGTCTCGGACATCTTGAGGACGATGATGCTGTTAAGAATGCTCGAGGTGGGATGCTAATATTTTAATGGATATATATTGGATGCCTTTGTTTTGTTCAGTGCACTTGTCCACTCTATCTTGTAGAATGGGCTGGATGAGCTGTGATAGCAATCTCAAGTTCAACTAGAGGGGGAACACTCGGGAGAGTGCAAAACCTCCGCTGCCAATACTGCTGGGTCACTCAAGTGAACCTTATATCTTATTCAATAAATATGATGTCAACAGTGCTGACAGAGTTATAGTTCTTTTCTCCAACATTTTTTTTGGGGGGGGGGGGGGTTGGAAATCACTTAAAACATGTAGAAATGCAAAAAAAAAAATTTTTCTCTAACTATTTTTTTGGGGGGTGGGGGGGGGCAAAGTCCAAAATCTAATGGCATGATCCTTGGACCATACCTAACCGCCCCACCAAGTTTCGTCAAAATCCGTCTCAGAGTTTTTCCGTAATACTGTTCACAAACAAACAAACAAACAAACAAGCAGTCATAGACTGGTACTTACGAAATCGTCAACTTGACCTCTGACCTTGTCTAATAAAAGCTCTCTCTGGAGAAGGTAGCGACGCAAACCAGAAGTTTCTACGATGAATCTGTACCAAACCATCAAAAATTGAATGTTTTGTATGTTTGACCTCACTGTGACCTTAACCTTTGACCGATTTTGACCAAAATCTAATCAGCACTAGCCATCTCCCTCCTGAATCACGTGGTGTAATTTGACATTGGTAGCTTCTTCCGTTCTCGAGTTATCTATACCAAACCATCAAAAATCGAATATTTGAGCTCACTGTGACCTTGACCTTTGACCGATTTTGAGCAAAATCTAATCAGCACTCGCCATCACCCTCCTGAATCACGTGGTGTAATTTGAGATTGGTAGCATCTTCCGTTCTCGAGTTATCTCTACCAAACCATCAAAAGTCGAATATTTGACCTCACTGTGACCTTGACCTTTGACCGATTTTGACCAAAATCTAATCAGCACAAGCCATCACCCTCCAAAATCACATGGTGCAATTTGACATTGGTAGCTTCTTCTGTTCTCGAGTTATCGTGCCTACAAACAAACAAACAAACAAGCAGTCAGAGACTGGCACTTACGAAATCGTCAACTTGACCTCTGACCTTGTCTAATAAAAGCTGTCTCTCGAGAAGGTAGCGACGCAAACCAGAAGTTTCTACGATGATTCTGTATCAAACCATCAAAAATCGTAACGTCGACCGAAGCAAAAATCTCCATGTCTCCACGCAATTCTACCTCAACGTAACTCAACGACGCATCTACTCGAGCGCACTGCATCATGGGACGACCTGTGATGCGTCGAGTGAAATATTTTTTATACAATCTTAAAACATCTCCAAAACATCTGATTTTTATCAGAATTTCGACAACCGAGTTTTAAGCGTCCTAAGTGATCGCAAAAACCGAAGACAAAATTAAAATCGAAGTTAAAATGAACTCGTAACGTCGAGCGAAGCAAAAATACTCCATTTCTCCACATGAATTTACGGAATTATGTTTGACCTCACTGTGACCTTGACCTTTGACCAAAATCTAATCAGCGCTAGCCATCACCCTCCTGAATCACGTGGTGTAATTTGACATTGGTAGCTTCTTCCGTTCTCGAGTTATCATGCCTACAAACAAACAAACAAACAAGCAGTCATAGACTGGTACTTACGAAATCATCAACTTGACCACTGACCTTGTCTAATAAAAGCTGTCTCGAGAGAGAAGGTAGCGATGCAAACCAGAAGTTTCGAAGATGATTCTGTACCAAACCATAAAAAATCGAATGTTTTGGATGTTTGACCTCACTGTGACCTTGACCTTTGACCGATTTTGACCAAAATCTAATCAGCGCTAGCCACCATCCTCCTGAATCACGTGGTGTAATTTGACATTGGTAGCTTCTTCCGTTCTCGAGTTATCATTTTTTGGATGTTTGACCTCACTGTGACCTTGACCTTTGACCGATGTTGACCAAAATCTAATCAGCGCTAGCCATCACCCTCCTGAATCACGTGGTGTAATTTGACATTGGTAGCTTCTTCCGTTCTCGAGTTATCAGTACCAAACCATCAAAAATCAAATATTTGACCTTACCGTGACCTTGACCGATTTTGACCAAAATCTAATCAGCACTAGCCATCACCCTCCTGAATCACGTGGTGTAATTTGACATTGGTAGCTTCTTCCGTTCTCGAGTTATCGTGCCTACAAACAAACAAACAAACAAACAAAGAAACAGAAATGGAAGGCATCAATATACTTACGAAATCTTTAGATTTCGTAAGTAACAAGCAGTCATGGACTGGTACTTACGAAATCGTCAACTTGACCTCTGACCTTGTCTCATAAAGCTGTCTCTCGAGAAGGTCGCGATGCAAACCAGAAGTTTCTGCAATGATTCTGTACCAAACCATCAAAAATCGAATGTTTTGGATGTTTGACCTCACTGTGACCTTGACCTTTGACCGATTTTGACCAAAATCTAATCAGCACTTGCCATCCCCCTCCTGAATCACGTGGTGTAATTTGACATTGGTAGCTTCTTCCGTTCTCGAGTTATCGTGCCTCCAAACAAACAAACAAACAAACAAACAAACATACAAACAAACAAACAAACAGAAACGGAAGTCATCAATATACTTACGAAATCTTTAGATTTCGTAAGTAACAAACAAACAGAAACGGAAGTCATCAATATACTTCCGAAATCTTTAGATTTCATAAGTAACAAACAAACAAACAAGCAGTCATAGACTGGTACTTACGAAATCGTCAACTTGACCTCTGACTTTGTCTAATAAAAGCTGTCTAAAAATGGTGGCACCTCGTCAAGTCCGTCTCTGGTGTATGCTCCTCTTCCATCCCTCCCTCACCTCAAACGGTGTTATTGCAGACTCTGCCCGAGATAAGGTGGAATGTCTAAACTCTAAACTCTGTGTTTGCCTCCAAATCTCATGTACCCAACCCAGGGAGAGAGAGAGAGAGAGAGAGAGAGAGAGAGAGAGAGAGAGAGAGAGAGAGAGAGAGAGAGAGAGAGAGAGAGAGAGAGAGAGAGAGAGAGAGAGAGAGAGAGAGAGAGAGAGAGAGAGAGAGAGAGAGAGAGAGAGAGAGAGAGAGAGAGAGAGAGAGAGAGAGAGAGAGAGAGAGAGAGAGAGAGAGAGAGAGAGAGAGAGAGAGAGAGAGAGAGAGAGAGAGAGAGAGAGAGAGAGAGAGAGAGAGAGAGAGAGAGAGAGAGAGAGAGAGAGAGAGAGAGAGAGAGAGAGAGAGAGAGAGAGAGAGAGAGAGAGAGAGAGAGAGAGAGAGAGAGAGAGAGAGAGAGAGAGAGAGAGAGAGAGAGAGAGAGAGAGAGAGAGAGAGAGAGAGAGAGAGAGAGAGATATATATACACTCCTCAATCTAAAGCCAACACATTTGCCTCTCAATTTGCAGCCACTCTGGATAACTCCAATAAAACTCATGCTTTTCCTCAATCCAACTACTTTGTGTCTGTCATCAAGTTTTCCACTCGCAAAAGTCACAAGATGCTGCTCTTCCTTGTCACCGAAAAGCCGTTGATCAGGATGGAATTCCTGCTGTTGTCCTCAAACACTGCATTCCCAAACTTACTGAGGTTTTCTCTTATTTTCAACCTCTCCTGTATACCAGTATTTACCCAACCTCCTGGAAGCGTGCCTATGTCAACTCTGTCCCGAAGGGTTACAAGCCTGATCCCTCCAATTACCTTGATCTCCAATATGTCTAAACTCATGGAATTTCTCATCAATCAACATCTTTGAACCCTCCTAATCCTACTCTCCCAACGTATGGTATTCAGCCTCAGCTCATTTCCTGGTTTTCCAACTTCCTTGCTACCTGCATTGATGGGGCTCCATCTGACCCTCACCACATTCATTCTGGCTCTATCATCTCATTTTACACCCAATGAGATCAACACAGCCACCTCTCCTCTTCTCTAGCTCTCAACTCCAGCAGTCCTCTTTTATTAGGTTTGGTGTCACCCTTTCCAGAAATATCTCCTGGCAGCCTCACATCATCAATATCACCAAATATGCCTCCAAGAAACTTTGTTTCCTCTTCAAAGGTTGCAAATATTTCAAGGCTCTGTCATCTCATCTTCCCTCTTTCTTCTTTTCCTCAAGGACCTCCTAACAGCTTCCATTAACCCTGACCATTCCTTTGCTAATGACTCCCAGTACACCTCCCAATCCCTTGCTGTCGATCACCTCTGAACTATTGCCTAGATCAGTCATTATCTCAATCTCATCCTCCAAAGGGGCCCCGACAACATTGTCTCATTCAATCAGTCCACGACTCAAACACTCCTTACATCCAATAAGATCAACACAGTCACCTCTCCTCTTCTCATGTCTTGCTCTCAACTCCAGCAGTCCTCTCTTATTAGGTTTGGTGTCACCCTCTCCAGAAATATCTCCTGGCAGATTCACATCATCAATATCACCGAATCTGCCTCCAAGAAACTTTGTTTCCTCTTCAAAGCTTGCAAATATTTCAATTTCCATCAGCTTTTCCCCTTTACAAATTTCAAGTCAGTCCGGTGAATCAAAACTGTTCCCATGTTTGGGGCAGCACTATTCCCTCAGTCATTGGTATTCTGCATCGTGTCCAAGCTAAGGCTCTCTGACTGATTAACGACCCTACTTTGTCCAGCAATCTCCAACCTTTGACTCACCATTGAGCAGTCTCTTCCACCACTACTACCACAGTAAGTGAGTGCTCTGTCACTCTCTATTTATGTCCCTCTCCGCTTCACTCTGTTCCTAACACCAGTCTAGTTTCTTCTCATCACCATTTATGCATTAGCCTCTCTTCCCTCCATACTAATCTCCAGGCTGCCTCTGTTTTCCCACGCATGGCTTCTCTTTGGAACAGCCACCCTAACAGTGTGTTGCGGCCTTCTATCAACTTGCAACAATTCAAGTCATTAATCAAGTCAAGTCATCTATATATCAACAATTCATGTCACAAATCAGTTGTCCAGATCTCATCTAATTAAATTTTTTTCCCATTTTCTTTTATTGGTTTTTCACCCAGGAGGATCCTCTTGGTTTTGGGTTTGACCCATCCTGTTATGTTCATAAAAAAAAAAAAGAAACAAGTTGAAATACTCCCCATGCAAGAGCAAACAGTCATGGGAATCAAACTCACAACCAGTCAGGGAGAACCAAGCAGTCAAGGAATCAGTCAATCAAACAGCCAGCTCCTTTTGCTCACTATGCTAGAGAAACATCTCTTCTTTTCAACTTCCCTGCTGTGCCAAATCCACCGTCATTTATTATGGCAACGTTCACCGAGCCATCAATTCCCATTTGTGTTCAATTATGAATGAATGAATGAAAATGAATGCTTCCAAATGCGAATGAGAAACACGTACAAACACTCACAAAAAAAAAATCCTCTTCTGTCCATAATGTACCGGGCAAAGAGAATGCCAAGGAAGCAGATTAAAACTGTAGATCAGGAGGTCAACAGCGAAATGCATCAGGTGAACTAATTACGAGTGCGTTCCAAGCTGGCACGACAATATACGACGTGACCTTGCAGCCAGAGATTAAAGCGGCTTTTCGAGCAGCACAAGGATGAATTGCTGGGCGTAAGCATCGGAGAGCATCTTATGAAGGCACTATTGGAATCCGGTAGAATTAGAAGATAATTTTCTTGACACTTTTATTTCGGCATGAAAAAGAGCCTTGATAAATGTTGCACAATTTTCATTATTGTGTATTTTTTGATTATTTTCTTTCCTAGCATTTACTTTTTCATGTAGCCGAATAGTAATTTCTCAATTGAACACTCTGTGCTGACACTTTGGAGAAATTGTTTCCTTGTCGAAAAAATGGATCGCTCGAAATTTCAGCTTTCGAAGCAAAGCCCGGTTGACGAGAGCACCTTGCAGCATAACCATAATGATTATGACCCCATGCCCGCGAACCGAAAACAGGGGTTAAGCAATTGGTTCACTTTGTCTGTCTGTCTGTCTGTCTGTCTGTCGACAAACGTCAGTTTATGATCGCGGAGCAACTTATTTTCATTGGAATGTTATATTTTGAACACAAATCGAACATGAATCTGAAAATCTGGAAATATTTTTTTTTAGAAATCTGCTAACATCACTGCCCTGCATAAAAAAGGTGCAAAAACAGATCCCTGCAACTACAGGCCAATCAGCCTTCTCCCAATCATCAGCAAAGTTATGGAATCGATCATCACTTCAGATATGAAATCCTTCCTCTTCTCCAATGGCTTGATTTCTGATCATCAATTTGGTTTCAGACCAGGTCACACTACCCTGGATGTGCTGCTTCTGCTCTCCCAACAATGGATGGAGGTCCTCAATGCCAGACAGGAAATCCGAGCAGTATCCCTGGACATATCACGTGCTTTTGACACAGTCTGGCACCCTGCCCTACTCACCAAACTCTCTTCCCATGGTATCCAAAGCCATCTCCACTCATGGCTTGCAGACTTCCTCTCCTGTCGCAGTCAACGTGTGGCCCTAAATGGAGTTCTTTCATCCCCTCCTCCTGTCCAGGCTGGAGTTCCTCAAGGTAGTGTTCTGGGCCCTGTTCTTTTTCTGGTTTTCATCAATGATCTCTCCGACTCTCTGGAAAATCCTCTATATCTCTTTGCTGATGACTCCACCCTCTGCCGTACCATCGGTCATCCCTCTGACCGGCAAGCAGCAGCTTCTTCGCTCACTGCAGATCTGGATAAAATCACAAACTGGTCCAACACGTGGAACATGTCTTTCAATCTGGACAAATCTCACACTCTCACTATGCCTCTTCAAAAGGACCGTTTCAAAAACCCACCCATCCACTTTCTCAACAATCCTCTGGAAGAAGTCCTTTCTTTCGAACTTCTGGGTCTCACTATCTGCCATGACCTTTCCTGGGAAAGCCACATTTCAAACCTCGCCTCCAAAGTCAGTCGCCGACTGGGAATCCTCCGTCGTGCAAAGTCTTTCCTCGGCCCTCCTGAGCTCCTGACCACTTACAAAGCTTTTGTCCGTAGCCTGATGGAGTACTGTTCTCCCCTCTGGGCTGGTGCTCCTGCCTCCCACCTTTCTCGGCTTCACGCTGTAGAAACCAGGGCATTTCGGATCATCGGCATCTCCCACAATGATGCTGAGTCTTTGGGCCTCTCACTCAATCACCGCAGGTTGGTCGGTGGTCTTTCTGTCTTCTACCGTCTCCTCTCCAGCCTTGCCTCCCCTGCTCTCTCTGCGATTTGTCCCCACCACATTTCCTCAGGGCGCTCAAGGTCAGCCTACAACCCCCTTCTGGTAAAACTACCAAAATCACGAATCACTGCTCACCTTCACTCTTTCATTCCTTTTTTTTCCCACCTTTGGAATAAATTCCCTCACTCTATTCTTTCCCATTCTTCCCTCCAGGCTTTCAAAACAGCTGTTTACCACCACCTCTTATCATCCCCCATCCAAATCCTCGATCTTTTCTACCCCCGATAATCCACCCAAGCCCACTTCCTTCAAATTCTCTGCTTTCCTTCCTGAAAGTCCCTGTAATGTCCATCTTCTATTCCCCATGTTCCCCGTCCCATCCCTCTCCCTTCCACAGATCTCCTAATGTGTCTGTTCCCCACTGTTTTGTCCCTCCCACTCCCGCCCCTCTTGTCTCATGCCCCCTTGATGTGCGTTGTGTGTTAAGGCCCAGTCACACCTTGACGTTTTAGCCAGCGGTGGCAACATATTAAAATGTATGTAAAACGCTGGCTTACGTTGAACTTTTGATGTTTTTTTTTTAAAGATTCGGACGTATTCATAGCGACTTGGTCTTATGTATAACGCATTGGTAACGGACACAGAACGTTTCGTTGTGTTATAGATAACTTATACCAACGAATGCTGAACCTGTTGTCGGCCTACACAACCGATGCCCAACGATAGTCTAACTTAGGCATAGCGCGTTGCACGCATCGCGGACGATGTCGTGACGTAGCCTATTAAAAGGCTGACGCACAACGATTCGAATCATAACTGCCGTAGAAATGGAAGTGTCAACATTGCGGTCACACCTTGGCGATCTTGCCAGCGTATGCCGACCTAAGAAAAATGTGTCTAAAACGTTGGGGCACGTCAAATACGGTACGAGTAAGTTTGGTATACTTGAGTAGAACGCTAAAGTACGCTATCATATGTCGTAGTAAGTGGAGTACGTCAAGAAATTTTAAACATGTTCAAAATTTTACGACGTACTCGGCGTATGAAACACGTTCCGCATGCGATGGGGATAAGTTTTACACACGATATGTGGACGCTTACACACGTCCACAAAGGCTACTTATAAGCTACTCATAAGTCGAAACACGTCGCGGTAATGTCTTTTTTACGCGAAACTTATTTCTAACTTATGTTTGACGTGCTTTGAACCAATTATTTACGTAGTCCCAACACACATCGACGTATGTACACGTATTCCAATGACTACTTCCGGTCGACAAAAAAAAAAAATTAACGTGTTTCTAGCTTACAACTGCCATATAAAGACGTGTTCCCAGCGGTTTTGGGAATTGGTATATAAAAATGCTGCTCATAAAAGGGGAACCCAACAGTGTTTTCGAGTCCTTTTTGAGTCGATGTCCATGTCAGCAGTAACAGTATCAGTATCAGTATCAGTATCTGTATTAGTATTAGTATTAGTATTAGTACTAGTAGTAGTTTGTTCATGTTGGCAGTAGTAGGTGAGTGTGAGGGGAGGGTGTGGGTTATGATGGATCGTCCTTGCGTCCGCGTGTCCACGGGTAGGAGACATCTCTTCACCATTGTTCGAAGTTCTTCGCGGTTAATTTTTTATGGGGCTTTTTCAACAATGAGCTATGGCTTGTTTTTATGATTTAGGTCTATTCATAACGGGTTGGACAAATGCACAATGAACTAATAATGTGCATCGAGCGCTTTGATTATACTTATAGATACGATATACCAACGAATAATTATCGTGTAACCGGCGTTCACAAACTATTCCCAACGATAGCCTAACTTATCCATATCGTGCGGCAGTTTATCTTTGCCGGTGACGTAGGGTTTGCTATTCATAGGCTGCCACTCAACGATTTAAATGGCTGCATCTCCACTATTGAAAGTAGACGCTTGCGCTCAACAATTGGATTTTTTTTACACTCAACGACTTTTAAACGGTACCACTCAGATATTTTCATTGTTTACAATGAACGATTTAAATTACTGTCACTCGTCTTTGTTTTTTGACGCTGGGGTTTTTTAATTTGAAGCGTTTCTTCTGAACGTGTTAAAACGCTCAAACTCGACTATTTTAAATCGACGCTGCCGATGGACAATTGGAATTATAGCCAAGCTAGACATCGAAGTGTGAACATCCTCGTCATGCCGAAGAAAAGTTTGAAGAATGCTGCAAATAAGTGTCCTGGTCGTGGCCGTGGACGATGACGCAAGGACGATCCATTATACCGACGTCTTTCAGCCTATGAGTAACTTAAAAGTAACGTCTGTCGATGTGTGGCAACGATCGCGTAACGTGCCAACAACACGTTAATCATAGGTTAGAAATAAGTTTCGGGTACACTAAACATTACCTCGGCGTGTCTCAACTTATGATTAACTTACAAGTAGCATGTGTTGACGTCTGTCAACGATCGCAGACCGTGCATACAACTTGTGGCCAGCGTAGCGGAACGTGTGAGTCATACGCCGGCATACGTCGTGAAATTTCAAGCATGAAAAAATTTGAGGACAACCAAAAAGTACAACGTTTAAAGCCAACGTACAACGACATATGGCAGTGTTTTTCAGCGTGCTCTCAATGTTATCAAAACTTACCCATAACGTATTCAACGTGTGCCAGAGTTTTAGAAAAAAAATTCAAAAATCGGCATACGTTGGCTAAAACGTCAAGGTGTGACCGGGCCTTTAGCTCTCACACGAGCTTCGACAAGGTATGCAAAAAAAAAAACTAACCTGGAGTTTAGAAATACCTTTTTGCTCTGAATTTGCCCTGATCACGCATGCACACACAAGGGTAAAGTACTGCAATTGTTTTACTCTATCTGCCTGTCTGACAATTAAACAAAACTGAAAATCAGTCCAAACAGGAAACTTACTGATTTTAGCTCACCTGGAACATAGTTATGGGATGAACATAGTTCGTCAGTCCGTTCATCCGTCCACAAATACTTTCAACTTCTTTTTTGAAACTACACATACAATTTCGATGAAACTTTACCACAACATTGATCACCGTGTATTTACCAAAGTTTTCTCATGCCATTAACAAAAATCGGGTCCTAAGGGGGTCTACAGGGGTCCCACCCCCTACCCCTCAAAATATGTATTTGCTTTCTTCTCTGAAACCACACACACAATTTCGATTAAACTTGACCACAACCTTTATCGTCCGTAATGTACCAAAGTAAAATCCGTATGAATTTACTTTCTTCTCCGTTACATATTTTGTGGGTCATCCATGCCTATCAGTGGTTCCCTGGTTCTCTTATCCAGCCACTACCAGGTAAGCACCCAGGGGTTTGCCCATATGTTTTAAGGACGTCACAAAGGACACAAACAACAGGCACAGAGATCTTATATAAAGTGTTAAATAAGGTGGTGTAAAAGATGCTGCATCAATAGCAGCAAATTTCTGAATATTTTTTTCTACATCTGTTAAAATCTTTATTTATTTCAATTGAATTATATACTTGAACACTGAGTAACATAAATCACCTTTTTGGAAATTTCAAAACCCTTCCGTTTAGCAGTACTTAGATAAAATATTACAGCATTTTACATCATCACAACCAATCAAATTTGCCACTCGTAGACCCCACCCATGTCCCTTTTTCTCAAGACTGCACGGGGTGAGATGTTCTCTGAACTCTCGAGTTGTTACTCGGGATTATAAATATTGTGACAGTTGCGAGCCTGAAAGAGGGCGTCGTGTACTTCTCAGGAGAGGTAAAGCATATACATGTCAGGATTAGTCAGTTATATGTTCGTGTTCTGTTTAGCAATTAAGTTTGATTGTATACATGGGGTAAATATGCATTGCGAGTGTGAGTTTCTCCTGATAACTCCATCTTTACTTTATACTTCTTCGGGTTCCTTCTTGGTCTTCCGTTTCAATCATTTAGGTTTCTGTTCTTTTTACCCTCTCTATCTTCTCCATCCTCTACATATCACAACACACACACACTCTTAATCCCTTTCACATTCATTGCATGCCTCAGAACGACGAGTGTAAGTGCAGGGTCTTAGCGGAGCGGTGGAACCTCTCAAGTGACTAAAGGCAAGCTATGAAGCTTCTCGAGGCTTCTCAGAGCTCACCCCCCCCCCCCGCACCCCATGCACAATGCCACTGCGATGTGGCTCCACCAATCATGTGCGGCCACAACGAAGGAGAAGTCACTCCAAAAGTCAGAACAGGGGAGAGGGAAAAGGAATATAAGGAGAGGTATTTTGCCCTTTTCCACTGAAGCTTTTTCCACTTTCCATCTTTTCCGCTTGAGTCCGTCAACCTAGACAGAGTTTTGCCCTTCCGCTCACTTGACTTTCATTGCATTCTTCCACACCTCACACCTCTCCACTCATTATGTTCTCACACACTTACTTTCACACTGACCACAATGCTTCTGCTTCTTTGCTTTTCTTTCTCTACATTTTCCGCGACTTTTACTGACACCCTTACAGACCTGACATGCCTTCTTCGCACCATGTCCATTGCTGCACTGCCTCAGGTATGCCGTCTGCCCTCGCACGTCAGAACGAGATTTCCCAGAGCCACGCAGCTCATCATGTTGGGCGCACGGGCTGCCCGCAGCTTCCCTATATGACCAGACGCTGGAGCTGGAGGGAGGATGGTACCGCGAGGGGTGGGCAAGCCTGAACCGCCGAGCAGTAAGCTGTTAACACGAAAGGAGGTTGACGAAGGTGCGTCGGGGTTTGTAGAATTCCCCATCCTTTCTCTCTCTCACACTCCAGGCCTATATTTCTTTGCCTCTCTACCCAATCTATCTGTGTTTTTAATTGTTCATATAGAGGTCATGGGAATGTATATGTGCTGTAGATATTTGGATATGCTTTGCTTAACCCCCCCTTGAATTTTCCTGCCATTTTCCCATTTTAAATTCCCATATTGCCATCCTTCCTGCCATCCTCCCATTTGAATTCTCTCAACCACCATTCCTCCTGTCATTTCCCACTCACTTGATCATGTGGAATAAATTTATGAAAGTGTTGATTCATGTCTTGACTAAGCTTGCTCGGCTTTGATCTGGGGTAGCGCTCCCGGGACGATTGGTCCAAGTACAGCATAATAGTGGTAGCCCATCGAGTGCATCATGTGGTGTTGGTTCGCTTGGCCAATTAAGTAGCCGCCACTTAGTCACGGGCACGTTTCCCCATCTGCTTCATTCATCTTACAGGTACGATAAACCGACCCTGGGTGCAAAGATACTGCCAGAGGTGAGTGTTGTCAATGGCATCTGTGATCTTTGGGTTGTCCTGATCATTCCTTTCAGTGTGCTGGTTTTGATGATGGTGCTTAAACCAGAACCAAAATAAATCTCAATCACATTTAAAACGCAATGACGTGTTGTAAATGAAGTCCGGCTGATGATTACTCCTTCGTCGTCTCTCCAGTGGTTGGTGAAGAAGGAAGGATTTATTGGTGTTGAGCCGGTGTGGCTTTAAAATTGCGTCGAAGAAAGCAAGCAGTAGAGGAGGCTCGTTCGTTGTTGTCGTGGTTGTTTCTCCAAACAAACGAAATCCTCTTCACTCAATAGTCTTGATGATGTCGAACAAAAGTCATGATTAAATATTGAAGTATTGAATGACTTATGAACAAGGTTGTTCAAGGCTTGTAAGTTAAGGCGTGTGAGCTTCTACCGTGTCGTGATGACGAGCTCTCGTTTGTGCTGACCTTCCAGCAACACCTGCGTCGATTGTCTCTTTCTGGAAGGTCGCAACTGATTGGCTACTAGAGTTCACATGTTTGCTCAATAACAAATATAATTGCATAATAACAATAAATAAATGATGAATTCATGAGTAAAGAAAAATTAATGAGTCACTACAGGTCTTTTTATAGACACCGTTCGGGGTTATCAGCCTATGCGTCCATCACAATTCACAATATTTCAACTAATCACTGAAACCGATGTCATTCCCAAAGTTGAAGACGATGCATAAACCCAAACATGTGAGAATGACTCGATTCACTCATAATTTGATTATTAACTTCACATTATTTAATAACAAGTTCGAATTGCGAACATACCCCATGGGAGTTCATTCATACAACTCTCAGGTGAGCGACAGAACGGACAACAGATAGTTTTAATATTTGGTAAGATTTTCATCACATCAGAAAAAGAAACCAGAACACCTCACAAGAGTGAGGCTAGTTTCATATCATCAGTTGCGACTTAATTTTGCGTTGGGCATCGCCCAGCACATTTTATTTGTTTTTTTTAATAACAATTTTAAGAAAATGGGCCCAAAGGGCCGGAATCGCACTTTAGGCTCAGTTAATGCCTGAGGAATGGTCTCTAGAATATACAGTGGGGAGAACAAGTATTTGATACACTGCCGATTTTGCAGGTTTTCCCACTTACAAAGCACGTAGAGGTCTGTAATTTTTATCATAGGTACACTTCAACTGTGAAAGTCAGAATCTAAAACCAAAATCCTGAAAATCACATTGTATGATTTTTAAATAATTAATTTGCATTTTATTGCATGAAATAAGTATTTGGATTCATCAGAAAAACAGAACTTAATATTTGGTACAGAAACCTTTGTTTGCAATTACAGAGATCAGACGTTTCCTGTAGTTCTTAATCAGGTTTGCACAGACTCCAGCAGGAATTTTGGCCCACTCCTCCATATAGATCTTCTCCAGATCCTTCAGGTTTCGGGGCTGTCGCTGGGCAACACAGACCTTCAGCTCCCTCCAAAGATTTTCTATTGGGTTCAGGTCTGGAGACTGGCTCGGCCACTCCAGGACCTTGAGATGCTTATTACGGAGCCACTCCTTAGTTGCCCTGGCTGTGTGTTTCGGGTCGTTGTCATGCTGGAAGACCCAGCCACGCCCCATCTTCAATGCTCTTGTTGAGCGAAGGAGGTTGTTGGCCAAGATCTCGCGATACATGGCCCCATCCATTCTCCCCTCAATACGGTGCAGTCGTCCTTTCCCCTTTGCAGTAAAGCATCCCCAAAGAATGATGTTTCCACCTCCATGCTTCACGGTTGGGACGGTGTTCTTGGGGTAGTACTCATCCTTCTTCTTCCTCCAAACACGGCGAGTGGAGTTTAAACCAAAAAGCTCTATTTTGGTCTCATCAGACCATATGACCTTCTCCCATTCCTCCTCTGGATCATCCAGATGGTCATTGGCAAACTTCAGATGGGCCTGGACATGCACTGGCTTGAGCAGAGGGACCTTGCGTGCGCTGCAGGATTTTAATCCATGACGGCGTAGTGTGTTACTTATGGTTTTCTTTGATACTGTGGTCCCAGCTCTCTTCAGGTCATTGACCAGGTCCTGCCGTGTAGTTCTGGGCTGATCCCTCACCTTTCTCATGATCATTGAGGCTCCACGAGGTGAGATCTTGCATGGAGCCCCAGACCGAGGGAGATTGACTGTAATCTTGAACTTCTTCCATTTTCTAATAATTGCGCCAACAGTTGTCACCTTCTCACCAAGCTGCTTGCCTATTGTCCTGTAGCCCATCCCAGCCTTGTGCAAGTCTACACTTTTGTCCCTGATGTCCTTACACAGCTCTCTGGTCTTGCCCATTGTGGAGAGGTTGGAGTCTGATTGATTGAGTGTGGACAGCTGTCTTTTATGCAGATAACGAGTTCAAACAGGTGCAGTGAATACAGGTAATGAGTGGAGAATGGGAGGGCTTCTTAAAGACAAAACTAACAGGTCTGTGAGAGCCGAAATTCTTACTGGTTGGAAGGTGATCAAATACTTATTTCATGCAATAAAATGCAAATTAATTATTTAAAAATCATACAATGTGATTTTCAGGATTTTTGTTTTAGATTCCGTCTTTCACAGTTGAAGTGTACCTATGATAAAAATTACAGACCTCTATGTGGTTTGTAAGTGGTAAAACCTGCAAAATCGGCAGTGTATCAAATACTTGTTCTCCCCACTGTACCTGTCAAGTTTAGTTCGGCTCCATCCACTAATAACCGAGAAATAACAATTTTAAGAAAATGGGCCAAAATGGGCCGTTCATCGGCCCGAAGGGCCGCAATCGCACTTTGGGCTCAGTTAATGCCTGTGCATATGTGTCTAGTAATGCCTGTCAATTTTCATCGAATTCTGTTCACGAATAATGGAGAAATAGACGTTCAAATGAACTGTACACAAGAAAAGAGAGAGAACGCGAGTGGTGCTGAGACCCCGTGGGGGGGAAGACCCCACGGGGTAAAAACCATGAAGAAGAAAATACAATGTTCAGGGTCCCGGTAATTACTGTGGAAGTACAGCTCAACGTCTTCTCCACAACTGGCTGCAAGAAACTTGGTGTGTGACATTTTCATGTGACGTATTATAGGCGGTTCAGCGATTTATTTGGACAGATCCCACTGGGATTAGGACGTTATAACAAGTCACATGCAAAGGAAGAGATGGTATCCAAAAGAGTGGCAAAGAGGTGAGGGTAGGGGAGGTGAAACTTCAAGGAGGAGAAGGTGACTTGGGAATGAGTGACAGCAAGAGGGAAAAGAGTTTAGAAATTGCATGTAAAGGAAAAGAGGAGAGGGGTTGCAGGGAAGGAACCACTGCAACCTGAATGTAAAACGGTTGGGTCATGAGGGTTGATTGGGATAACAAAGATTACGGGTATGGCGGGGGATGACATGAGACGGTGCTGTGCCACATGCTTGAACATCTGGAGGTAAAACAGCCTTGGGAAGGTGGTTCCACACATGGGAGAAGCGAAGAACAAAAGAGTGGAAGTGTGTGAAGAACCTGGATTTTAAAGTTTAACCAGGAGGGTGTTACTGGAAGAATGTATACATCGTGGCATTGGTGCGCAGGGTTTCGGGTGGTGGGCTTGGGATCTGAGGATCCTGAGTTCAAATCCCACTCGGCTGTTGAATTAATACCAGATGGGGTTCACTATGCCTGTCATCCTTCCGAGGTCGGCAAAATGAGTGCCAGCTTGCTGGTATCCTGTGTCGGAGTGGTGACACGTCCAGGTTTGTGTCCAATCGCCAAGGAGATTGCTTAGGCAGCACCAACGCTCTGCAGAGAGTATGGTCCCAATGGATGGATGGTGTACAGGGTAGGAGGGCTGAGAGAGCACAGAGAGTTAAACGAGAGAAAAGGTAGTAAAACAAACAAACAAACAAACAAACAAACAAACAACAAAAAACAGAGGCCTGCGATGAGTGCTCAGTGCTTATGTTTTAGTCTCATCGTGGGAGATTCTAATAATGTTGAGAGCTATAGAATCCACCAAATCCAGGAGATTTAGATGTGATGCTGGGATGCCAGCACATAGGAGAGAGAGTCCACTGAGCTACAAAGGCCTTATGGACTGTGAGTAGTTCTGAATTTTCAACGAAAGACTTGGGATGACAGAGGATGCCCAGTCTGCAACTGGCTTTGGAGGCCAGCTTTGCCACATGTTGTCTCATATTATTGTCAGATTTTGAATCAGGGATTATGAAGCAACTGATGTCAGAGTTAGAAAGAAAGAGCTTAAAGGACAAAGACATTTCTGCATTAATGTGGTATTAAAACTTAAAAAAAAAAGCACGGTCTCTCTTTTAGGAAACCATTCATTCACATTTTTCCATTACGAAGACGATAGACGTCATATTATTATATTATTCCTGCCTACGAATATATTATACCACTAGGTTGCTGAGATACAACACAATAACCTTTCATCAGACGACCATAAAACTTTTGAGCCTTCTGTTTAGCCTCCCCCCTTAAGCAAAAGGAATAATAAATTACAGGTGAAATTTCCCAAGAGATTTATTACAGCTTGTTGGAACACACAAGGAATGGTAATTAGGTGATATTTATGAACATTACACAGTCTCCAAAGGTAACGTACTACCCTGCTCATTTGCTGGCCCACTGAGGTGGTGTGCCTATGGCACAACGGGCGCATCATGCAAGTTGGTTCTTCTTCTTGCGAATAAAGAAGATATTAAACCAGAATTAAATTATGAATTCAAGGCCACTGGCTACATCATCATAGGTCGTGCCATTGAATCGGCGCCCCTACAAATTCGGCACAAATTTGGCTAATATACTGATGGCCTGCTCTTTTTAGGTTACTTTGAAGTACAGCAATAGAGGTAGCGTATTATCTTCAATGGCTATCCGATCCGGTAGTAAATGCTACCGGATGGTGTAGCCACTTTGGCTTATGACGGAAAACTCGCTGATGCAACACCCTACATGAAGTCCACCACCAAATCTGACAAGAGGGGACGGCCTGCGACTTAACATTCCCTCCTGATGACAGCACACTTGGTGGTGCAACGCCCTACTGCACTTGAAGCACCAGGATTACAGCAGAATTGTCCAGTCTTCCCAGCTTGACCAATATCTTTGTATACAGGAACAAAAACTAGAATATCTTGGTTGGTTAAGTGTCCACCCCACTGAGTTCGTACTTGGTGGAAGCACCTTTGACAGCAATTACAGCTGTGAGTCTGTTTGGATAGGTCTTCACCAACTTTGGACACTTGATTGGGCAATATTTGCCCATTCTTCTGTACAAAACTGTTCAAGCTCCGTCAAGTTATGTGGGGAGCGTTGACGGAAAGCAATCATGCCACAGATTTTCGATTGGATTTAGGTCGATGCTCTGACTGGGCCACTCAAGGACATTTATCTTTTTCTTCCTTAGCCACTCCAGTGTAGCTTTGGCTGTGTGCTTGGGGTCGTTGTCATGCTGAAAGGTGAACTTCCGTCCCAGTTTCAGCTTTCTTGCAGAGGGCAGCAGGTTTTCCATTCGGATTTTTCTGTATTTTGCTCCATCTATTTTCCCTTCTATCCTGACAAGTGCTTCAGTCCCTGCTGATAATAAACATCCCCATAACATGATGCTGCCACCACCATGCTTCAGAGTAAGGTTGTTCTTTGGGTGATTTGCTGTGTTGGGTTTGCGCCAAACGTAATGTTTTGCATTTAGGCTAAAAAGTTCTATCTTGGTTTCGTCAGGCCACAAAACTTTTTGCCACATGACTTCAGAATCTCCGGAGTGATTTTTTGCATACCTCAAACAGGACTCAAGGTGGGCTTTTTTGAGTAATGGCTTCCTTCTTACCACCCTACTCGACAGGCCAGACTTATGGAGTGCTTGGAATATTGTCACATAAACACAGTTACCAGTCTTTGCTGTAAAGGCATGTAGTAGCTTCTTCAAAGTTGCCATTGGCCTCTTGGTGGCCTCTGATCAGTCTCATCCTTGCTTGGTCATCCAATTTGGAGGGACAGCCTGATCTAGGTAGGGTCTTGGTGGTACCATGTTCCTTCCACTTCTTTATGATTGTCTTGACTGTGTTCTAAGGGATATTCAAAGCCTTTCAAATATTTTTATTCCCATCCCTTGATCTGTGCCTTTCCACAACTTTATCCCAGAGGTCTTTTGAAAGCTCCTTGGTGTTCATGGTTGAGTCTTTGCTGTTTAATGCACTACCCAGGTGAGGAAACCGACACGAACAGCTGATTTTATTCTGCAATAATCATAATCACTGCAATTTAACACAGGTGGAGGCCAATTAACTTGGTGTGTGATTTTGAAGGTGATTGGTTATACCTGAGCCGATTTACAATTCCTTTTATAACGGGGGGCGGGGGGGCACTTATCCAACCAAGATATTATACTTTTGTATTTTTAATTAATTTTCTAAAATGTGTAGAATTTACTTTTCACTTGGAAGTTGTCGGTTACGATGTGTAAATAAAGGTGGAAAAGGTCTGATTTAATGCAATTTAATTCCAGGCTATAAGGAAACAAAAGGCGAAAATTTTGAAAGGGGGTGTAAACTTTCTATCGGCACTGTTCATGGTGTCAACACGCTTAATCTAATTCGGTTGATCACATGATGCAATGTGATATTTGAAGTACTTCTAAGCAGTGGGAACAGAATTGTAAACGACATTCCAAAATTAAGATTATAAGTAAAAAATGACACAAATTTATATCAGGCACCATCATGGATCCGTGTTTATCGTTAACCTTGGTCCTTGGCCACATCTACAGTCTGCGTGTCATACACAGACCTCTGGCTGATGGGAAAGGAGCTGAGAGCTCAATGAATCCCTCCAACATCTATGTCAAACTGGTGCCTAGTAAGAAAAGAGAGCGGTGTTCATCAGATGAACCTTGGTTTTTGATTTAAGGTCACATCCTGGCCTGAAATGCTTGCCTCAGAAATCTGAGTAAGAGATTTCTTTCTTCAAATCAAAACATAATTCAAGTTGAGCATTTGTCCTCATAACAACGTGACACCTAGATTTATATTCCACTTTGCATTCCTCACAATATTTTCAGTTTTTCATTGCAATATAATACCATCACAGGTACAGAAATCCAGAGGTTATGAATTACTGGTGGAAACTGATTAAAATGGCTATTTATTTATTTTTACACAATGTAGTATAATATCCTTGGGTTAAAGGGAGACAATTGGTGCCAACTTCAGGTTCAAATGTGAACTATCGTGGTTAACCGGATGGGACCCAAAGTGAAAAATGTTTGGCACGGTTTGTGCATACTTACGAGAGAGAAGGGTGTTAAAGACCAGGCTGTATCATGGACTGGGAGAAGATAGGAGAAATGGAGAGGAAGTAGGGTGGAGTGGAGGGGAGGGGGGTTAGGTATGGGAGCATGTGCCAGAACAGTGCGTCGCTGCGTCCACTTTCCACCGGTACTCCAGGGACCTCCGTCTGGCCATCCCCCAGGCAGATGCCAGGCCCATCCCCATCTCCTTGAGATGATGGTCAACCTGCTGCAACCACGAGGCATGTGGTCGGCCCACTGGCCTCCTCCACTCACGAGACTCCCTCGCTGAGAGAATCTGGTGAGCAGGATCAGCGTCAGGAAAACGAGCCACATGTCCATCCAGCCGCAACTGACGCTCACGGACTATGCATGTAAAGGGAGGTGAGGGAGGTGTAAGGTGAAAATCTTCCTTGTTTTGCAGATGTAATATTTGAAGGCTCCTAATATTGAACTGGGCTGGAAAGATGGGCTAGAGGTATGTCAGCAAACAGCCTCTAAGCTATCCAACCTGGGTTTGAATCCAGATCCAGTTATAAACTGTCATCCTGGAGTTTCACAGGCAAGGTGAAACACAAGGATGACAAATGTTTTGAGTGATGCAGGGTTTAACACAAAGGACAAGTGGCACAATCTCTGGATGGACCACTCCATTGCAAACAAAGAACTGTTCATGAGTGATCTGACAGAAGAGTCTCCAGGTTTTGACCTCTTCCGGAAACAATCGTCTGCACTCAACAGGATCAGTACTCTCCATGCAAGGACATCACACCACCTCCACAAATGGAATTTCAAACACCACCCAGCATGTGACTGTGGTCACCTAGATCAGAGTAGTCATCACATTGTGAATGAGTGTCACATATGGAACATTGATGAAGGATTTAGGGCAGTCCACCGAACAACAGACAGTGCTGTGATTTGGCTGTTCAAATTCGACTTAGATCTGTGAGCTGTACTTTGTCACAGGCAAGATTAGACAGGCAAGGTGATTTATCAATGTGTGCCATCCCTCGGATGGATGGTTCAACTGGGTGTACAGTTTGCCCGCATTAGTTGGTGAACATTAAAGATCCCACGGTATCCTTCTCAAAGAGTTGGCGAGCTATCGCTGGCACCCTGAACAAATTCCAAATTCCTGTGTTCTCTTTTCTGTGTTCTCTCTGCCCGAACTCCTGCTGGGAAGGTAATGGCAAACCACCCAGGATAACCCTTACCAAGATACTGCTTCAGCAGCACCGACACTCTGTAACAGAGTATGGTACATCAGACACTACCAACTACAGAAGTAGATGAAAGCATTTTGCTAAAAACTGCTGCACCATTGGTTCTTTACAAATTCCCCAAAACCAAGCAAACACGTGACTATATCCAAGCTGTAAATCTTTTTGTTCTCAAAGTTTTGTGCCGAGGGCTCTCTACAGAATCGTCCTTGAGCACTGGACAGCTTCCAACCGTAGTTCGTTTATCGTAATATTGGTCTGATAGGAGTGTGTGTGTGTGTGTGTGTGTGTGTGTGTGTGTGTGTGTGTGTGTGTGTGTGTGTGTGTGTGTGTGTGTGTGTGTGTGTGTGTGTGTGTGTGCGTATGTGTTGGTGTGTTCGGTCACGAGGCATAACATATCATTATTTTTGCTAACACCTCTACACATCACCCTTCTCTGGTTGTGTTTTTTTTTTTTTTTGTTCTCTCTCTCTCTCTCTCTCTCTCTCTCTCTCTCTCTCTCTCTCTCTCTCTCTCTCTCTCTCTCTCTCTCTCTCTCTCTCTCTCTCTCTCTCTCTCTCTCTCTCTCTCTCTCTCTCTCTCTCTCTCTCTCTCTCTCTCTCTCTCTCTCTCTCTCTCTCTCTCTCTCTCTCTCTCTCTCTCTCTCTCTCTCTCTCTCTCTCTCTCTCTCTCTCTCTCTCTCTCTCTCTCTCTCTCTCTCTCTCTCTCTCTCTCTCTCTCTCTCTCTCTCTCTCTCTCTCTCTCTCTCTCTCTCTCTCTCACTCTCACTCTCACTCTCACTCTCACTCTCACTCTCACTCTCACTCTCACTCTCACTCTCACTCTCTCTCTCTCTCTCCCTTCTGCAGTTTATAGCAACGTCTGGTGAGCCGTTGCTCTCCCCGCTTCCCCCCTTCCTTACTCTTCCCCTCGTCCTATCTATCTCCCACTCCACTCCACTCCACTCCCTTCTCTCTCTCCCCTTTAACATCCTCGTAGCCTGGTGTTGGCTGAGCAGTTAGGGTGGTGGCTTGGGATCCTAGGGTCCTGAGTTCAAGTCGTTTCCACTGAATTAACACCAGGGGGTTGACTCTGCCCATCATCCTTCCGAGGTCGGCGAAATGAGCACCAGTGTACTGGTATTAGGGGCACTGCATCAGCGGCGTAGCTGTGCCCTGAACCAATGATGCAACGAGCAGCCAAAAAGGCAGCACACGGTGGGAACATCCCCATCAGCGAAGCAATG
Organism: Eptatretus burgeri; assembly: GCF_056783735.1. Lineage (NCBI taxonomy): Eukaryota > Metazoa > Chordata > Myxini > Myxiniformes > Myxinidae > Eptatretus > Eptatretus burgeri. Next base: position 62,637,230 of record NC_140976.1, on the reverse strand, counting down.
GGTTGTATTTGCTCGTGAAAATATAAATAAATGAAAAATAAATGAATGCAGGTGTGTGACCCGAGACAATGTGTAAGCACGGTTTGTTATTACCTCTGATGTGTAAGCACGGCTTGTTATCACTCCCAATGTGTAAGCACGGTTTATCATCACTCCCAATGTGTAAGCACGGTTTATCATTCCCAATGTGTAAGCACGGTTTGTTATTACCTCAGATGTGTAAGCACGGCTTGTTATCACTCCCAATGTGTAAGCACGGTTTGTTATCACTCCCAATGTGTAAGCACGGTTTGTTATCACTCCCAATGCGTAAGCACAGCTTGTTATTACTTCCAATGTGTAAGCACGGTTTGTTGTCACTCCCAATGTGTAAGCACGGTTTGTTATCACCCCCAATGTGTAAATACGGTTTGTTATCGCCCCCAATGTGTAAGCACGGTTTGTTATCGCCCCCAATGTGTAAGCATGGTTTGTTATCACCACCAATGTGTAAGCACGGTTTGTTATTACTCCCAATGTGTAAGCACACCCCGCTAGTTCAGCACAAGCTTGTGATGTAATTTGAGCCATTGCGAGTCCTTTTCTTTAAGCTTCTCCAAAGCAGTTTCTCCAGATCACAGCGATGGATTACTCGACCTATCAATCCATGAAACGGTCACAATAAGAAACATGGGCAGAATTTTAACAATAACGTGGATTGTTTCACATTTACAAACGACTCCGGAATGGGGTTCTGTCCGTCTGTGACAACACTTGTGGTGAGTTTACCTGACTAGGCCGCCCAACTCGGCCGCCCAACCTCGGCCGCCCAACCTCGGCCGCCCAACCTCGGCCGCCCAACTCGGCCGCCCAACCTCGGCCGCCCAACCTCGGCCGCCCAACCTAGGCCGCCCAACCTAGGCCGCCCAACCTAGGCCGCCCAACCTCGGCCGCCCAACCTCGGCCGCCCAACCTAGGCCGCCCAACCTCGGCCGCCCAACCTAGGCCGCACTTTTTATATCATCATCCAACTTGGTTATTAGTAATCTCCAGCAAGCTTTGTCTTTCACATGATATCCCAACAAGGCTCGGAAATGATGGACACGCGGCCTTGTGACCCCGATAGACACATTCTTACATTATAGAGATTTGGAGAAAGTGAAATGATGAACGACCTTCTGAAGTGGCATTTGATCACTTTTAAAGATAGAAATCAGGTTAAATCTGTGAGAAAGAGCCTCAGTCGATTTGTTGTGTTATGAATGCTGCTGATGTCTGTGACTTCAAGCGAGAATCAGCTGTGGTTTCCATCTTTTCTACCCCCAATAATCCACCCAAGCCCACCTCCTTCAAATTCCCTGCTTTCCTTCCTGAAAGTTCCTGTAATCTCCATCTTGTACACCCCATGTTCCCCGCCCCATCCCTCTCCCTTCCACAGATCTCCTGGTGTCTCTGTTCCCCACTGTTTTGTCCTTCCCTCTCCCGCCCCTCTTGTCTCATGCCCCCCTTGCTGTGCGTTGTGTGTTAGCTCTCACACGAGCCTCGACAATGCAGACAAAAAACAAACAAAACAACAAGCAGTCATAGACTGGTACTTACGATATCGTCAACTTGACCTCTGACCTTGTCTATTAAAAGCTGTCTCTAGAGAAGGTAGCGACGCAAACCATAAGTTTCTACAATGATTCTGTATCAAACCATCAAATATCGAATGTTTGACCTCACTGTGACCTTGACCTTTGACCGATTTTTGACCAAAATCTAATCAGCGCTAGCCATCACCCTCCTGAATCACGTGGTGTAATTTGGCATTGGTAGCTTCTTCCGTTCTCGAGTTATCGTGCCTACAAACAAACAAACAAACACACGCAAGCAAACACACAAACAGATGACGGAAGTCATCAATATAATTACGAAATCTAGTAAAAAAAAACCAGCTTTTTCTCCAACGATTGCCTATCAATGTTCAGCGCGTCGTTTCAACCAGCGATTCAGTGGATATCGAGCAACTCGCAGATATAGCCGACAAGATCATCGAAGTCTCTACCTCACCCACTTCCTCCATCGGTGCAATCACATCCCAGTAAGCCTGTGATGTATCTGCACCAGCTACATCTGACATGCAATGACTTAAAACCAAAAGGTATCAGCTAACTGCTAACTGCCAAAGTGTAGGCTCGAATAACTGCAATGTTAAGGAGGAACGTGCTCATAGATGGACCCACAGCAACATGCAGGAGACCGACACACAGCAATGCCGTAGTCGTGGTGCACAGCAACATTCAGGGGACACGTGTTGGTATTGTTACGAATTCTGGCCTGCCTGGCGTGCAAGCGATTGCGTAACTCCAATCGCAACCGCGTCGCCCACCGGAACGGACAATTCAGTCGTGACCCTCTTGGAACTACCGCCAAGGAGCTAGCCACGGGTGAGGGTTTAACCTCACCACAACCCAGTCGGCTTTCTACCCGCGCGAAATAGGGTGAATCGCCAAATGTCGATATACCTAAGTACCCGTGCAGGTAGCGTACCGAGGAGTTGTACCACGCCGCAGGTCGGCTCTGGACACGAACCGCTTTAGCGGCTCGTTCCGTGCTAAGGGGGGATAACCGAGCGGAGTTATCGCCGACCTCGACGGTTCAGATTATTTGCTGGGTGTCTAAATCCACTACCAATCCCTTCCGTGATGCAAGGTGGCACTTTCAAATGAAGGAAAGGACGCAACGAAACGGGAAACAATTTGACGAGCACATTTATTTCACTCTTCTTCTCAGACAAGCACGTATTTTACAGCCATACAAAAATGCACGTATACAGTCAAAGCAAGAACACAACGCAGAGTTACAACCGAATAAAGCAATGTACAAGCACTTATTCAGGTTTACTTAAAAGACTGGCGCCACACACACATTTACACAAAAAGCAAATACAAGCCACCCTCAGAGGCAAGGGGGCAGACAGGTCCGTGGACCAAATGTACGTGGGACCTGGGTGAGCGGCCAGGTCCACGAGGTCGAAGGGGGTCTTACCCGCGCCCTCGTGGCGCGATGGCGGGCTAGCCGCAATGTCAGCGTAACGTGCCTGACTCCGTGCCCCTGGCATGGTCGGTGAGCTCCTTTCGGCCGTGCGTTGCGCAGGCACGTGTTGGTCGGTCGACACCACGGTTGGGGTGGGGAACGGATGGGGTTACCGGCGCTATCTCAGCGCGGATGGAGGGAATTGTTGATGCTCGGGGTGGAGAGAGGGGAATGGCGGACGCTCCGTCCCGCTAGCGGGGCCTTGGGACCGCACCGACTCCGGCGAACTCTCGCCCCTGAGCCCTCTTCCGCGTCCCTGCTTCACTCCGCGACTCGTCTCTCGACCCAGCAACGACAACCTCAACGACGACCTTCGTCTTCACTCGACCAGCCGGCCAACGACAACCTCAACGACGACCTCCGTCTTCACTCGACCAGCGCAGCCAGCACAGCACCCGACCAGCCCAGCACAACCCAACGCAGCACGCGCGAGTCGCCTTGTGCTCGCGTATTTATAGACCGGGGGAGGAGCGTGTATGCTAATTCGCGGATCAAAATGCGCTTGGAGGCGTGGCCACACCACCCGACGTTTAGCCATTGGTCGGGCAAAAAGGGGCGTGAGCCTCTCCTGATCCTATTTCCCTCCTAAAAGGAGTCCACATGCATCGCGCTTGGGGGCGGGGCCACACCACCCGACGTTTAGCCATTGATCAGGCAAAAAAGGGGCGTGAGCCTCTCCTGATCCGATTTCCCTCCCATAAAGGCATCCATTTGTACTCGCGGCTCGATGCGTTCGGCAACAATCACCGAACGGGCCCTGGACAGCACGACGTTGTGTGTTGGCAGGTAGTATGGTTGTGGAAGGAGAAAGGCGAAGGTGGTGGGGGGTTTGCTGTGGTGGTTTGGTTGTTGGCGGGAGTTGTTTGAGAATGGCGGTGAAGCGATGTTTGCGGGGTGGAGTTGTGGAGGTAAAGAGGCGAAGGTGGTGGTGTTTGAGTTGTTGGCGGGCTTATTGGTCCAAAATAACGATAGAGAAAGAAAAATGGCTAACTCAAAGCGTCGCAGCCCGGATGAATCAAACATATTCCCTCTAAACAACGGGTGTGGACTAACTCCACATGAACTTATCGATATATCTAACCTGAGGACCTTTCTGGTGTATTGCAAATTTCCACAGCCGTAACAGTATCATTGGCAATTTGGAGAGAACGCACACAAGTGTGTTCAGCCTTGCAGTTTCGCAGTCGAGAAATGCCACAACCAGCGATTCGCAACGACGAGTCAGTTTGGTGACCAATAACCAAGTCACTTATTTTTCATCAGGGGCAACAACACCAGCACCTGATTTTTCATTGACACTGGAGCTGAGGTCATCGTTTTACCCCCAGCGGTTAGGAACAAATGTAAACCATCTTCATTTACTCTCCAAGCTGTCAACAATTTCACCATCTCCACATATGGTGAACGGTCGATAGCTCTCAATCTTGGCCTGAAGCGAGTTTACCGATGGATATTCATCGTTGCTGACAGACCCATCCCTATCATCGGAGCCGATTTCATGAAGAATTTTGAATTGCTGGTGGATGTGAAAAACCAAAAGCACCTCGACTCTACCACAAATCTTTGTGTCAAAGGTATCATCTCTACTCACCACATTGACAAGCGTGGCCCTCCAGTCACGGCTCGACCTCGTTGACTAGCTCTGGGTCGTTATGCGATTGCTGAAGCGGAGTTTGACCATATGCTTGAGCTGGGTATCATTTGACCTTCAAGCAACACCTGGTCTTCGCCTTTATATATGATCCAGAAGAAGACATCTGGCGATTGGAGGCCTTGTGGTGACTACGATGCACTGAACCGGAACACAGTACTAGACTGTTACCCTGTACCACACCTGCAGGATTTTACTTTACGACTCTGGAGAAAGCACATTTTCTCCAAGCTTGACTGATTTGGAGTGTATCATCAGATTCCGGAAGAGTCAGCTGAGGTACACAAGCCAACCATTACCACTCCTTTTAGCCTTTTCGAGTTTGAGCGCATGTCCTTTGGGTTACGCAATGCAGCATAAACGTGTCAGTGCTTCATCGATGAGGTCATCTGGGGTTTGCCTGTCGTTTGTCTGCATTGATGATCTGCTCATAGCCGGCGAGATGATCAAGGACCATGAACAGCATTTGCTGCTCATATTCACTCGCTTATCGCAGTACGGTGTCATCATAAATCCTGCCAAACGTCAGTTTGGAGTGTCCACGTTAATTTTTGCGGCACTTGATCGACGATCATAGCACCCATCAACTGGTTGACAAGGTCAACATGATCCAGGATTATTTGCAGCCAACATCGGTGCGCAAGCTATGGGACTTTTTGGGCATGGTGAATTACTGCAGAAGATTCATCCCAAACTGTGTAGACACCCTTCAGCCACAAATTGACCACCTCACCCGACATGGGAAGGAGCCAAAAAGACTTCTGGTTTGGTCCGACGAATGTGCTGCTGCTTTTACCGCGGTGAAGTCTTCTCTAGCAGAGGCCAAAATGCTTGCCTATCCGAAGTGAGATGCACCACTATGTATCATGGTGGATGTGGCAGTTGGTGGGGTATTCCAACAACATGTGGATGGGAAGTAGAAGCCCATTTCCTTCTCTTTCAAAAGGTTGCAGCCAACAGACAAGGTGCAGTACCTTTAGTCACAAGTTACTGACGGTTTACCTCGCAATCCGCAATTTTTGTCATGCACTTGAGGGTCGGCAGTTTAGTGTTTACACTGACCACAAGCTGTTGATGCATGTTTTCCAGGCAAAATTTGATCACTATTCACCAAGAGAGGTCCGACACCTTGTCAATTTAATTAATTACCTTGCCAATTACTTTTGTCACTTTTCCACTGATATACGTCATGTGAGTGGTGAGGAGAATACTGTAGCTGATGCTCTCATGGCTCAATATCAACACCCTCGACACAACCACCTGCATTAATTTCAACAGGCTTTCCAAGGTGCAGCAGCAGGATGAGGAACTTCAGCAACTCTGAGCACAAGCAAACCCACATCGCCAGATGGAAAACCTACCGCTAATGCTTTCGGGCATTCGTGCCATGGTGAAAGCTGATCTGGGTTACACCACAGCGAGTTGGTTTTTTGATCAACACTTCACCTTCCTGGGCAATTTGCTGCTCTGACAAACATTCACACCAATTTGGACCCCAGTAATTATGTGGATAGACTGTGAAGGACAATGAGTGAGTTACGTTACATCCCCACCAGAGCACAACAGAGTTCCACACATCTTACCAAAGATGTTTTGTATTGTACCCATGTCTTTGTTTGCATCGACACTGTCAGGCATTCTCTGCATCCTCCCTACCGGGGCCCCTTCCGAGTCATTACGAGGATGGACAAGTCCTTCATCCTTTATATTAATGGGAAGTCCGAAACGGTCAAGGCTTTGCTACACAGATTATGACACTGATACAACGCATGCTACTGCGATAGCAGATTAAACTCCAGCTACATCAACTCGCACCGTTACTGTGAGCCTCCACACAAAAGCACCGAGTTCATCCCCATTGATATCTACATGAACTGCTTTGTCACCGCCAACTAATGTAATTAAAACTTGTTCCGGCAGGCATGTCCATTGGCCTAAGAGAGTTGTGCAGGCATTATCGATCTAGTTATTGATTCACAAATAATACGAATTTATTTACAGCTGTGGAGGAAATCTGCGAAGCAAAGGGCTTACCTTGGTCGCCTTTCTTGGTTGCTTTATGCAACTTCTTCGGTTAGAGGAGCATGGGAGGTTTCTATATATGTATATGTATATATAGGCATTCATATATATATAATAAAACGTGTTCCAAAACTACCTGGACAACTTTGATTGTTCATATATTCTGTACCACAAATGATACACGATATCCTTTCATTTATATGATAGAGAAACTCATAAAGTTTTCTTTATTTTAAGGTCTGATGGTTTAATGTAAAATAAAATGACGACTCCCCAGGAGAAAGCTCAGTGCATCGAATGGTTCATCGAGATGAGATCCGACACGCAAATTCGGCGTAATTTCTGGACAAGGTATTGGAAGGAATCTGCCATTGTAGATTGGTATCAGAAAGTGGTACAAGAGGTTTAAGGAGACTGTAAGTTATCAGAAACAGAAAAGTACCGGTTGACCAAGCACAAGTGCAGCAGACGTTGAACGAGTGCATGAATCAATTCAACAAAGTTCCCGAAAATAAATTTGATGTACATCAAGCCAACTGGGACTACCAACCACCACCCACCACTGCACACAGGATTTTGCATAAAAGACTGAAGCTTTATGCCTATATGGTGCAGATTCTGCAAGAACTCAAACCAAATGATGGACCCAATGAGAAACGCAAGGCGTTTTCCTTGGAAATGCTCAGTTGCATAGAGGATGACAAAGATTACCTGAAAAAGGTCATGTTCACAGATGAAGCTTGCTTGTATCAGTGAAGGTCAACCGGCACAATGTGAGGATCTGGGTCTCTGGAACCCCTTGCGTGGGCATTGAACACATACGCGACAGTCCAAAGATCAACGTGTGATGTGGCCTTCTCCATGACTGCTTGATGGGTCCGTTTTTTTTCTTTGCAGAGGTTGAGTCAGAGTCAGAATTTTTTCACACTAGCCCCATGCAGGAATTTATTCCTGTTTAATAAATTCTAAATCCATAAATACACAAGTGAATACTGTAGGTGGTGGGATGGGTAAGGCCTTGTTACATCAATATCACAGTTGCTCATTTCATTCCGTGGATGCTCTGTAATTTCTGCACTCTGCGACAAAGTGACAACCTGTCAGGATTGCTTCTCAGTCATGGAAGCTTTCACGATTTGTGAACATCCAGATACTCCATCAAGAGAATGGATCTCCTCCACTTCCACCCCACCACATTTATGCAAGGTCTGTGTACAAATTAGCATTCGATATTTGGCTGTTCTTTTGACCTCCCCCACTTCCACTCAATATATTGTTACAGTTTTGGAAACTTACCCCAGGTGGAGAGCATACATGGACACGTGGGTGACTCGAGGATCAGTTATTTTATGAGTCTATGTGTAGATAGTCCTTCGCCCCTTTTCTAAGGGTTGTTCGGGTGCCATGCGTTGAGGTTTGTTTGTGTTCTCCTGATGCGATGTCTTCCCTCCCCCTTGCTACTTTCAATCTTTCCTCCTTTACCCCATCGGTCCATTCCCCCCCCCTTTCTTCTTTCAACAATCCCTCCTTTACCCCATCAGTCAATAACCCACCACCCCCCCCCTTTCCAGCTCATTTCAATAATCCTTCCATCACACCATCGGTGTTACCTTTACCCTTGCAACCATTTGGTTGGCCCTCAGTAAGGCTAAAACTCTCTCTGTTGTGGAGCCATCATTCATGGCGTCACTGTGAGCAAAATGTTGTCATTTTGCACGTTCATGGCGTCGGCCGATGTTTGGTGTTTGGGGCTTGTGGGATGGCGCCTCTGACTTGATACAGTGCAGGACTGTACAGAAATGTTTGCATGTGAGGGAGTGACTGGGGGTGCTTTCTGCATCCTTCACGCATGAAGAGAGGGCTAGGGGCTGCATGTCAAGTTCCCACAGAATGATGTGGCATTTTCCACAAGCTGCTTCGTGGACCTACCCACATCGGATGTGGCTAATGTGGAAGAGGCTCGCCAAGGCGAGATGGGAAAAGCCATCTGAAGAGGAAGAGGACAGGAATACAAGAGATTTGAGAGAAAGAGAAATCCTGAGAGGAGTAAGAAGAGGACAGGAGTGCAAGAGATTGGATAGAGTTGCCTCAGAGCTGGTACTAAGAGCTTGTCCTGGTCATAAAAGCTTGTCCTGATAGGAGCAGAAAGTTGTTCAAAGCTTGTTCTGTGAGTAGCAAAAAGTTCAGAGTGTGGAGGAGAGGAAAAAGAAGCTGAGGAGCTGATCCTCGTCAACGCCAAAACGCTTGCCTTGTGAGGGCTGGAGGTGTGTGCGGTGTATGTGAAAAGAGGGAGGGAGCCCATAGTGCGAAGGAGGGTAGGCCAGAACGCGGTGTGGAAAGGCCAGAACGCGGTTTGGTTCATGGGGAGCTGCTGGACGGAGGGGCCCAGCGGTAATGGAGCAAGTTCCTTGCCGTCGCATGTCTTGCATTCCAGAGAGGACTTGTCTACTGGGTCTGAGCATCTCAGCGATGCGGATGCGCATCCCATCACAAAGCCACTCCACTGCCCAACTTTCCCAACCTTTCCCCCCATTTCCTCGTATATTTGGACCGGCACAGCACCGTTGGGCTGTGTGAGGTGAGGGAGAAAAGAATTGACCCTTCTTTTCTTTTCTTTTCTCCATACTTTACTTTCCTTTTTCTCTCAAGTTCTTTTTCCTGTCATCTTCTCCCCTGATTGAATGATGGCCATGTATCCCTTGTGTAAATAAGATTGCATAAGAAAGAATGTGTGTTCGTTAAATCTGCTCTCTTCTTCCTTTTGCTTCCTTTCCTGTAAGTACTCGCTTTTAAATGATTGCTTGTGTTTGTAAATAAATAATTGTTTGTTGTTATTTCCAATCTATCTCGGTTCTTTCCTTCGCTCGTCCGACAGAATGTACAAGTATGTTTAGACGGGAAGTTGTACCCCACTTGATTTGCTCTGTTAGCCGGCGCTGCACCTATCTGTTACACTTGGCAGAAGATTGCCAGGTGTGGCGCAGAGGGCGTGACCTCTAGTTAGGTTGCTGTGTCGATAGAAAAGTATTTGTGGAAACGCTGAAGCGTAACCCTGCAAGGCCGGTAGTCGAAGTCAAATGGCGACGGATGTGTAAGAACTACAGCCCGTTTGACTGTGGAGTTATCTGTGATCAGCAACCTCAGTACCGGGTGTTCACGAGAAACTCGAGTGCTTCCCCTCGTGGCGAACCCCGCACCATGACAATATATTAAACATACACCTTCACTCTGAGCAACCTTTCCTACCAGACTTCCTCATTTCTATCCTCAATGCGACCCCAACTCCCCTTCATACTTGCTTTCAAATCACCCTCACCTCCTCGTACGTAATATGTCTACTTCCCTGAATAGCATCATCACCACCAAGAGTATCCGTTTCTCAGTTACCAAGCTGTATGAATGATCATGGTGACGATTCCGGTCTAGTTCTCCCAAAACTGCAAGATGCAATGAGTGAAGGTGAAAAAGGAAAAGGCTTGTGGTGCATGTATTCTCCATTTATAATGGTTCCTTGACAGGGAGAAAAATTGTCACAATTTTTATAGTCTGTGAAATGAACTCGAATATTATTCATGCAACGCCGTCGAACTTTCATCATTTCGCTGAGAATGCAGTTGTTGCTCACAGTGACAGCTAAAGGCAAAATTGAGGAAACAAGAGCGAGAATTGCTTTGCAATACATGTCCCCTACCGACATGATATTATCTAAGTCCAAAAAGGGCATAACTCTGTGAAAAATTGACGAAACGTTCTGAAACTGGAACGTGATCTGTAACTTATCATAATAAAACCATTTACCATGTACCAAGTTTCAGTTGAATATGTTAAAGGGTGTGGGGAAAAAGTCTGAATAACCACAGGTGGGATGAACAGACGGAGAGCAAACCTGTAGTCTCCTCCAGTAAAACCAGCAGGGGACTAACAAGCAAGAAGTTCATCCCCAAAAATGCTATACAAAGTAAATCTGCATCATCATATTTGTACATCGCACCCAAAATAAATATTACATTCCAATTTTGCCAAAGAACATATCCTACCTCTGTTGACCTTTTCATCAATATTCCCTGTAGCTATGAAGCTGAGTTTTCTCTTTGTAATCACTTGATATGAGAGGAACAGCAAACAAATGGCAGACAGCCCGGTGATTTCTGTGTCTTCTTGCGGCTTTCTGGTCTTGCACCCTCTTCCCTTTCCTTGCTCGGTCCCCTCCCCTTCCCAACCCACAAGTCGCAGTTCGCTAAAACCTACTTCTGGTGAAAATCCAAAACCTAGACATACTGCTCACCTCCAATCGTTTGTTCCTCTTTTTCTCACCCATGAAACCAAGTTCCTCAGTCTGATCAATCTCATTCTTCCCTCCAAAGCTACAATATGGGAAATGGCTGTTCTTCACCACCTCAGGTGGTCCCCCATCTATATACAGTATACTCATAATCTTTTCTACCCCCATTAATCCTCCCCATGCCCATCCCTTCCATTCTAGGTTATTGTGTTCTCCCCCCCTCCCTCATCCCCTTTTTCACTCCATTTCTGTTTCATCCCTCATTAAGCCTTCCCTTAGAGCAGGGGTCCCAAACCTTTTTGGGCGGAGGGCCACAAAACCAAAGTGGTGAGGGGCGGAGGGCCACACTCCAAAAAAGGCCGCCAAATTCCGAAAAACGTGAAAAAACAGTTTAATACAGTTTTTATTGAAAACGCACATGTAAACCTAAACACAATTGAGAAAAATAGAGTTACATGAAAGGGCCGACGAGCACATTCAATGAGATGGCTGGTGCTGCTTACCAGCAGAGAGTGTTACAACGTCCGGTTTGATGGAGGACACAGAGAGCAACAGAACGTCACTTAGATGGGCGTCCGTCAGCTGGGCATGCGTCTGGTTTTTGAGCAGCTTCATGCGACTGAAGAGCTGCTCGCAACAGTAGGTAGAGCCAAATATCGATGCTGTGTTAAGGGCGAGCCACACGAGGTTGGGATAATTGCTGGAAGGGAGAATGTGGAGGCTCCAAAAGTCCAGCAGGGGAGCCGCAAGATATTTACCCCTCAAATCGTCACAGCACTGCAGGTCGATAAGCTCCATCTGCACATCAGGAGGGCAGCGTCGCAGTCAACATCAAATGGCGAAGAAAACAACTGGAACTGCTGGCTGTGCGATCGGAGATCCTTGAAACGGGCAGCGAACTCGACCCTGAGGCAACCGATTGTGCGGGTGGCGAAGTCAGGTGCATCACACAACTCACAGGACTTCAGGCGAGGGAAGTGTGTGAAGTCTCCCTTGCCCAGCTGAGACTCCTAAAGGCGCAATTTGAGCTCGAAGGCGTTGAGGTGGGCAAACATTTCGGTGACGAGGAGACCTCTTCCTTGAAGCTGCAGGTTCAGCTCATTCAGATGCTAAAAAAGAACAGTCAAGAAGGCCAGTCGTGAAAACCAATCAGGGTCAGAAAACTCTACGTACGGGTTGTTCTTGGAGTCGAGGAAGGAAGCGATCTCCTCCCTAAGGTCAAAGACTCTGGCAAGCATGGTCCACGGTTGAGCCAACGGACCTCGCAATGGTAGAGAAGATCCCCGTATTGTGCCTTGGCAGCCTCGAGAAAATCTCTGAACTGGCGGTGGTTGAGACCCCTGGATATGATGAAGCTGACCACCTTCACGACAACTCCCATGACTTCCTTCATCGATGCGGACTTAGCACACAGGGCCTCCTGGTGAACAATGCAGTGAAGGCACTTGATCTGTTTTGTGTGACCCAATGCTGCACAATGCTTCTTCAGAAGGGATGCAAAACCCTTTTCCAAGTCAACCATGGCAGGAGCGCCGTCTGTCGTGATGGCTGAGAGGCAGGAGAGATTGAGTCCAAAACGATCAAAGCAGGGCAGTAGGGCTTCAAGGACGTCAGCGTCCTGTGGTTGTAGCTTTCATGGGGAGAATTTCCAGGAATTATTCGAAGACCTCCATTCTGTCATTAACGCCGTGAAGGAAGACGGAGAGCTGGGCCCTGTCCCGGACATCAATACTCTCATCTACAGCCAACGAGAAGAATCTGAGAGAGCGGCAGCGATCTCGGAGCGTGCACCTCACGTCGGCAGCCATTTCCTCCACGCGGCGAGTAACTGTGGATGCTGAGAGACTGAGCTTGGAGAAGGCATCCTTTGTCTCGGGGCAAATGGCATCCACGGTGGCTAACATGCAAGACTTCACGAAGTCTCCTTCCGAGAATGGCTTCAGGTGCTGGGCGAGGAGGAGGGACACCTCGTAGCTGGCGCGAGTGTTCTAGATGCTTGGTGATGAAATCTTGATGAACATTGTGGTCTGCCGCCCGTAATTTGAAGTCCTCTTCGCAATCTCAGACGTCCTTTTGTCGGCAGGCATCTCGGTGTAATTGTCAGCGTGACTGGTGTTGAAGTGCCGCTTCACGTTGAACTCTTTGAAGACTCCAACAGTCTCGTTGCAGATGAGGCAAACGCACTTCCCTCAACACTCAATGAAGAAGTACCGTTGTGTCCATTCAGGATTGAAGACGCGGTTCTCGGCGTTGATCTTTCGCTTCTTCGTCGGTTTGGAAGCCATGTTTTCTGAAAAATTTTGAAATAAAAAACGTTTCTATAAAATGTTTAATGAAATCGTTTTTAAAATGTAATAAAACGTTTAAATAAAATGTTTAATGAAATAGTTTGTAAAATGTAATTTAAAAATATAATTAAAATGCGGAAATTTAAACAAAAATTAGTGCTGAATATATTTTTCTTGCCAACGAATATGATAAATGAATAATCGTGTTAAAAACACGTGTCCAATATGAATCAAAATCATAATAAAAATTACAGAACGCTTTGATCATTGACCCTGACAAATTGGCAGTATCGCGGGCCGCATTGTAATGTAAACTTAATATGGCACCGCGGGCCGCATTAATCCGTCTAAGGGGCCGCATGTGGGCCGCAGGTTGGAGACCCCTGCCTTAGAGGATAGGGGAAGGCTGATTGCTGTTGTGGGGTTTGTTTCTTCAATTAGTGCCCCCAATTTTTAATGGTACCCTAAGAGTTTCTTGGACCCAGAGGAATACTAAGCCACAATTTAGGTTGTTTTTTTGGGGGTCCGAATAAATCTCCCTCCTCCCTCCTCGCTCCTCCCCCCCAAATCTCCCCCCTTGACCCTCCCCTCCAAATCTCCCCCCTTGACCCTCCCTCCAAATCTCCCCCTTGACTCTCACCCTTGACCCTCCCCTCCAAATCTCCCCCTTGACCCTCCCTCCAAATATCCCTCCTCACCCATCCCCTCCAAATATCCCTCCTCACCCATCCCCTCCAAATCTCCCTCCTCGCCCCTCTCCTCCAAATCTCCCCCTCACACTTCCCCTCCAAATCTCGCCCCTCTCCTCAATCTCTCTCCTTCCCCCTCTCCTCCAAATCTCCCTCCAAATCTCCCTCCTCGCCGCTCCCCTCCAAATCTCGCTGCTCGCCGCTCCCCTCCAAATCTCGCTTCTCGCCGCTCCCCTCCAAATCTCCCTCCTCGCCTCTCCCCTTCAAATCTCCCCCCTCGCCTCTCCCCTCCAAATCTCCCCCCTCGCCTCTCCCCTCCAAATCTCCCCACTCGCCTCTCCCTCCAAATCTCCCCCTCCAAATCTCCCTCCAAATCTCCCCCCTCGCCTCTCCCCTCCAAATCTCCCCCTAAATCTCCCCCTCGCCTCTCCCCTCCAAATCTCCCCCCTCGCTTCTCCCCTCCAAATCTCCCCTCGCCTCTCCCCTCCAAATCTCCCCTCGCCTCTCCCCTCCAAATCTCCCCTCGCCTCTCCCCTCCAAATCTCCCCCTCGCCTCTCCCCTCCAAATCTCCCCTCGCCTCTCCCCTCCAAATCTCCCCTCGCCTCTCCCCTCCAAATCTCCCTCCTCGCCGCTCCCCTCCAAATCTCCCTCCTCGCCGCTCCCCTCCAAATCCCCCCTTTCCTATCCCCTCCAAATCTCCCTCCTCGCCGCTCCCCTCCAAATCTCCCCCTCACACTTCCCCTCCAAATCTCGCCCCTCTCCTCAATCTCTCTCCTTTCCCCTCTCCTCCAAATCTCCCTCCTCGCCGCTCCCCTCCAAATCTCCCTCCTCGCCACTCCCCTCCAAATCTCCCTCCTCGTCGCTCCCCTCCAAATCTCGCTCCTCGCCGCTCCCCTCCAAATCTCGCTCCTCGCCGCTCCCCTCCAAATCTCGCTTCTCGCCGCTCCCTCCAAATCTCCCTCCTCGCCGCTCCCCTCCAAATCTCGCTTCTCGCCGCTCCTCCAAATCTCCCTCCTCGCCGCTCCCTCCAAATCTCCCTCCTCGCCGCTCCCCTCCAAATCTCCCTCCTCGCCGCTCCCCTCCAAATCTCGCTTCTCGCCGCTCCCCTCCAAATCTCCCTCCTCGCCGCTCCCCTCCAAATCTCCCTCCTCGCCGCTCCCCTCCAAATCTCCCTCCTCGCCGCTCCCCTCCAAATCTCCCCCTCGCCACTCCCCTCCAAATCTCCCCCTCGCCGCTCCCCTCCAAATCTCGCCTCTCCCCTCCAAATCTTCCCCCTCGCCTCTCCCTCCAAATCTCCCCCTCGCCTCTCCCCTCCAAATCTCCCCCTCGCCTCTCCCCTCCAAATCTCCCCCTCGCCTCTCCCCTCCAAATCTCCCTCTCCTCTCCCCTCCAAATCTTCCCTCTCCTCTCCCCTCCAAATCTCCCTCCTCGCCGCTCCCCTCCAAATCTCCCCCTTCCTATCCCCTCCAAATCTCCCTCCTCGCCGCTCCCCTCCAAATCTCCCCCTTGCCCCTCCCTTTCAAATCTCCACCATCACCCCTTCCCTTCAAATCTCCCCCCTCACTCCCGATTCTCAAAGCTGCCCCTCCTCACACCCACAAAGCTGTCTCCTTCCCCCACCCTCTCTTCCAACTCTTTCCTCCACCTCCTTCATCTCCTACTTCCCTTTGCCCCTCTCTTATTACTCACTACTGAACCCCACCCCATCACCACCTAGCCCTTTGTCCTCCCCATCCAACCCTCTCTACTAGCTCTTCCAGTGCCGTATATAAAGAGAGTCTGGCCAACTGGCTTGGCAGGCGCCATATTGCATCCCAGCCAGCGTGATTCTAGCTATGCGGGAGCATACGCGCGGCGCGATATGAACGGGCATTTTCCTTCTTACACAAAAAGTAATGGGAGTTTTGACTTCAAATTTTGAGCTTTGCTCAAAAATAAGTCGCTCTACAAGATGGTGTATTCTGGATGCTGATAAACCCACCCAAAAATAACTGAGGTGGCATAATACCGCAAGTCGCATACTGAGGACGGACTAATCTATTTCTTGACTGTACAAGATTTCTTGCCTGAATCGATGGAAACATGTGTATCGCACGAACCACAGAGGCTAGAAATCTAGCGCAAAATTGACCAGTTCAGCAAAGCCAACTATGGTTCGGAGAGCTCCTCAGGATGAATTAAAAGAAACATGACCCAGAATTACAGAGTACAAGATTCATAAAATGCCAAAACGAGAAAGTACGGTAGACTGCTATAGATGGCCAGGACGGTAGACGGCTATAACCGCTATAGCAATAGCAGTTATAGCCATCACCCGTCCATAAGGGGTTAAAAGTCAAAACCATCTTCGGTTCTTCTCCATATAACTTCACCCCTTCAGGACGGGAGGCGGCTATAACCGCCAGGCGGTTATGGCCGCCTCCCGTCCTGAAGGGGTTAATACGAACAACTGACACCAAGCTCAGTTCTACTTAATTTTTTTTTCACACACGCTCTCATTGCCACGCTCTTGCTGCCAAGTTGACTGGCAGTACCAACTTTTGCCTGGCTGACACGGATCGAATTTTGCGCTTTGGAATAGAGGGACAGACGCACAGTGAAAAACTTCGTCAGTAGCTTCGTTTTCAGATCGTGGCAGTCGGGAATATCAACTGAGAAAGCTGACAGACGACGGACAAGTTTTTCAACCACGTTATGCCCATTCACCTGGTCCTGCACCATCCTGAACTGCTTCTCTCCTTCTCTGAACAGTTTGAAAGCCTCGTCACTGCAATGAGTCAAAGCGCCTTCTTCGTACTCCTTCAGTCTTGTTATCGCCTCACGACTGCCCTGCGAGAGAGACTTTCGGCGGTCCTCCGCGACTTCCAGGCAAGTGGTCCAATGTGTCCAGGATTTGGAGATGGAGGAGATACATTAGCCAGCCAGGTAATACAAGCTGCTCTCTTGGGCTTTGCTGAGAGGATCAGGAGGCAGCTCTCCAACCAAATAGCATGAAGTGTAGGAACCTGCCGTCAGCGCATGGGTGGGGAATTCGATTGACTGTCACTGCGTGCTTCGAATTAACCAGTCCGAAGTTCTTGAACATTGCTCGATTGACACTACCCATGTCACATGTGACTGCCTTGACGTGGAGCCCAATGACATGAGCCCGCTGTACGATTTCAGTCACAAGTGGCTGGAAGTAGGCTCCGTTCACCGAATTGCCCATAAAATGATAGGCAATTGTTTGCTTCCATCTTGAAGTGATGCCAGCCAGCATGAATAAGAGGGCACGCGTTGCAGCGCCACCATGTCCTGGCAAAGTTACATTTCCTCGCAAACTACTGGATGATCTGTTGAACTGCAATCCCACTTCAATTGTCATTTCATCCGGCGTTAAGCAGCACTCGCGCTCCGGTTCCTTCATGGTAGTAACCTTCAGCTGGAGGAAGTCGAACACTTTTTAAAGAATACCAGGTTCCATCGCAATAACCTCCATCTTCCGTCGTAACGAACGAAGCGATGGCAGCGGCTGGTGTTGCAACAACAGGTCTTCGTAATTGGTACTGCCACATGCAAAGCGGAGTTGCAGAGCCTTCTTGTAGATTTCTGCTGACCACTGAGTACCCCTTGTGCTGAGACGAGACAGCTTGTTGATCTGATCGAGGTTGAAAACTTTCTGGACATTCGCCTTCAGAGTGACGAGCTCCCTGACTTGTTTGTGTTTGTCCCACTGTGCCGCATGTAACCACCACTTGAGAGAGACCACTTTTGCCTCCACTGCTGCGATCTTGGCATCGTACTCAAGACCCTGGTCAATTTCAGCCGGCGTTACAGGGGCATCGGAGGCAAGGTCAACGAGTTGGACATCTTGGTTGTCATCGTCATTCACAGGCATGTCTTGTTTTGCGTATGTGTGATCTGGGACGGGCTCCTTCTGTGGTGTCGTCTCGTCATGGGGTCGTTTCCTCGGCTTCCTTTTCGTGACCAGCACAATATGCGGGAAGACAGTCGGGACGGCATTGTGCTTGAGTGGTCTTGAACCATCAACCCTCCTGTTTTCATACTGACTGAGTGACTGTCGTCAAAATGCTTCTGAAAAAACAAAAAACGGAAAATTGAAGTACTTGTTGACAGTCAGTTCGAAGTCGATGAAAGTTTCCAAATACGATTTGCAGTCGAGAACCCCGGGACGGGAAATTCCTGAGATTCCCGGTCAAAATGTGGAAACGATTTCCAGAGAAACTTACGCTGGGAATCCTGGGGAAATATACATCGGATAAAGATGAGAAATGAAAAACAGTGAGCAGCTGCAGTCATCCAGCGACGTTGTCAGTGCATTTTTTTTTTTGGTCCACTTGACGACCGTCGTCAGTTGAAGGGATTGAATTTTACGGGAAAACTGCAAACACTATTTCCTAACCTAATATGGATAAAACCAATGCAAGAAAGTTACTTACGGCTCGTAGTGTCTATCGGATCGGATATATCGCAAATCTGGTGTTCACTACTTACACATTGGTGAAATTTCGGCATCGGTTTACATCTCATTATTTCGGATTCCGAGCTGTTTCAGCGCTCCGATCTGATCCGATCCGACAGGCATTCATTCAATCTGACTTTAACCAAGATACTCCGATCCGACTTCGGATGGGAACTGCAAACCGCCGCTACTTACCGCACAAAGGTAGGCATTGTCGTGTGGAGTCCGCTTCTCCCATTTCACATTTACGGCCCAACGGCGACGTCTTTCCGGGTCCCTGGGGAAGCGGTGCATTTTCACGCCTTACCCGAGATGCACAAAACACCATTGTGTCATCCAAAAAGTCAAAATATGACGAGAAAACGTGAAAAGACGGCAAACAATTCTAATTTCGCTCCAAGATTCACTCGCGTTGAGTTGGGCTGCATGGCGCCAGCAACGCACGTGACCAGGCATTGACCAATCAGAGCGCAGTATGATCGAGACAATAGCTGGCCAGACTCTTTATATGTGGCACTGAGCTCTTCTGCAATCCCCACACACTGTCAACAGCTGACCTTACCAGCCCCCCCCCTTCTCCCTCGTCCTACCCTCCTCCCCCATCTCCCCTACACCCAAAGCCTCATCCCCTCCCTCTTCCTTAACAGTGTGGAC
Organism: Eptatretus burgeri; assembly: GCF_056783735.1. Taxonomy (NCBI): domain Eukaryota; kingdom Metazoa; phylum Chordata; class Myxini; order Myxiniformes; family Myxinidae; genus Eptatretus; species Eptatretus burgeri. The sequence continues at coordinate 62,618,124 of NC_140976.1, read as the reverse complement.
CTCAAACATCTAGGGCCTTCAGCTTTAACCTGACTGATCTCTCCATAAAGGTTGCCACTGACAAACCTGACATATTCTGTTTAACAGGAACTTTCCTCCTTCAAGACATCTGACTCCCAAATATCTCTCCCTGGCTACTCCCTCCTCCGGTATGACAGACCTGAGCCTCGTCCTGGCGGTGGAGTTGCTGTCTTCATCAAAGACTAATCCTCACTCTCCATACACTGCCCTCACTCCCCCACACCCCCAGGAATACCTCTGGCTACAGCTTCCCCTCCAGTCCCACCTCATGTTTATATGTGTGTTGTACCGTCCACCAAACAGTGATGATGCCATTTACATCTCGCGCTCCGAAAACATGGACCAACTTCTATCCTCCCATCCCAAATCACTCTTCCTCATATGTGGTGACTTCAATTGTCATCATGCCAGTTGGCTGGGTGTGAGTACCTCTCTTACCTGCCATGGCACTTCAGCAAAGGACTTCTGCAACTCATTGGGACTGACACAATCTGTCAACTTTCCGACCTGGATCTCAACCAGCGGTACTCCATCTCATCTGGATCTGATTTTGACCAATTTCCCTGAAAATATCTGCTGTTCTTCTGCTCCAATTGGTTCATCTGACCACATACTTGTTAAAGCGGACATCTCTCTGGCTATTATTAGAGAACCACCTCAGCACCTTCGAGTCGAGAATTTCACTCAGGCTAACTGGCAGGGACTTCAAGCAGTGATCAAACTTCGAGAATGGTCTCCCATCTCCACTTCCTCTGACATCAACTCGTCCTGGGAATTCTTTCATCGAAACTTTCTCTCTCATGCACAGATTTATCCCATCTCGTCTTCAGTTGTCCTACCCTTCCTCTGCCCATGCAACACCGAAGCTTGTCGTGAAGCAGTTGTCCTGAAACAACTTGCTTTTGCCTCATGGAAAACCAACTGAGGGTAATCTCATTTCCTTTCACAAAGCTCGTAACAAGTGTGTGTGTTCCCTCAGGAGAGCCAGAAAACTGTCTTTCTAATCTCAAGTCTGAACTCTCAAACCTGTCTCCCTCCTCCGAATCCTGTTTGCGTCTGGTTCAGTCTGTTTCTGGTGTATGTTCCCCATCCATCCCCTCCCTTACCTCAAATCGCCACACAGCTGACACTGCACGTGAAAAGGCTGAATGCCTAAACTCGGTGTTTGCTTCTGAATCTTGTGGCCCAAGCCCATCGCTTTCTGTACCCACCTTACCCAGTTGCACCCAGCTGTTCCTGGACTCTGTGTCCTTTTCTCCTGACAAGGTGGAGAGCTTGCTGTCAAACCTCGACTTAGATTCAGCAACCGGTCCAGACGGCATCAGGCATCAGCCCTTGTGTCCTAAGAACCAGCTCCACTGCTCTTGCTTAACCTTTCTCTGTTCCATTCACCCTCTCATTTGCTCAAGGTCATCTGCCATATGCTTGGAAATCAGCAAACATCACTGCTCTGCATAACAAAAGGTGCTAAAACACATCCCGACAACAACAGATCAATCAGCCTTCTCCCAATCATGAGCAAGGTCATGGAATCCATCATTGCTTCCAACATTAAATCCTTCCTCTTCTCCAATGGCTTGATTTCCGATCATCAATTTAGTTTCAGACCAGGTCACTCCACCCTGGATATGGTGCTTCTGCTTTTCCAATAATGGATGGAGGTCCTCAATGCCAGACATGAAATCCAAGCCATATCCCTGGACATATCACATGCTTTTGACATGGTCTGGCACCCTGCCCTGCTCACCAAACTCTTTTCCTATGGTATCCAAGGCCATCTCCACTCATGGCTCCCAGACTTCCTCTCCTGTCGCAGTCAACGTGTGGCCCTAAATGGAGTTCTTTCATCCCCTCTTCCTGTCCAGGATGGAGTTCCTCAAGGTAGCGTTCTGGGCCCTGTTCTTTTTCTGGTTTTCATCAATGATCTCTCCGACTCTGGAAAATCCTCCATATCTCTTTGCTCATGACTCCACCCTCTGCCGTACAATCGGTCATCCCTCACACCGGCAAGCAGCAGCTTCTTCGCTCACTGCAGATCTGGATAAAATCACAAACTGGTCTAACACGTGGAACATGTCTTTCAATCCGGACAAATCTCACACTCTCACTGTGTCTCTCCGAAAGGACCGTTTAGAACCCCCCCCCACCCCCATCCACTTTCTCAACAATCCTCTGGAAGAAGTCCTTTCTTTCAAGCTTCTGGGTCTCACTATCTGCCATGACCATTCTTGGGAAAGCCACATTTCAAACCTCGCCTCCAAAGTCAGTCGCCGACTGGGAATCCTCCGTCGTGCAAAGTCCTTCCTCGGCCCACCTGAGCTCCTGACCACTTGCAAAGCTTTCATCCGCAGCCTGATGGAGTACTGCTCTCCCCTCTGGTCTGCTGCTCCTGCCTCCCACCTTTCTCGGCTTCACGCTGTGGAAACCAAAACATTTCGGATCATTGGCATCTCCCGCAATGAGGCTGTCTTTGGGCCTCTCACTGCAGGCAGGTCGGTGGTCTTTCTGTCTTCTACCGTCTCCTCTAGCCTCGCCCCCCCCCCCTGCTCTCTCTGCGATTTGTCCCCACCACATTTCCTCAAGGTCCACCAACAACCCCCTTCTTCTCAAACTACCAAAATCACTAATCACTGCTCACCTTCACTCTTTCATTCCTCTTTTTTCCCCGCCTTTGGAATAAACTCCCACTCTTCAATCCCATTCTTCCCTCCAGGCCTTCAAAACAGCTGTTCACCACCATCTCTATATTCTGCCATCCAAAACAATGATCTTTTCTCCACCTGTTAATCCACCCCAAACCCACCTCCTCCAAATTCCCTGTTTTCCTTCCTGAAAGTCCCTGTCGTGTCCTTCTTGTTTATCCCGTGTACCCCACCCCATCCCTCTCCCTTCTACAGATCTCATGTCTGTTCTTCACTGTTTTGTGCTTCCTTCTCCCACCTCTCTTGTCTCCTGCTACCTTTGTACGTTCTGTGTGTTAGTTCTTACATGAGCCTCGATATTGTATCGAGTATATATATATATATATATATATATATATATATATATATATATATATATATATATATATATATATATATATATATATATAGTGTTACGTTTGAGGGGGGGGTATGCATTCAAAAGGGTAATTAGGATGTTTAATTAGGTATGCCATGCTGTTCGAGTTTACCAGGATCTCGATGTAATAAGTAGCAATTCAGTGGTGATAAGTTGTCTAGTAAATGTTCATTTCTTCAAGGGGGAAATGATAATTGTCACGTAATTAGATAGGGACACGGGATAGGGTAAGTGTGTCTGCGTAAACCCCTTTTAGTAGTCCCTGGAGGCTGGCCGTGACGTCACAGGACAGTGCAGCAGATGGCTCCGCCCCGTGATCACGATTGGCGGAAGGCGACGGCGGTGGGCCAATAAAACGGCTCGATTGGAAGTGACGAGGACAGGAGGATAAAATGGTTCTGTTCGGGGTCGAAAAGGAAGAGGAAGAAGATCGGGACAAAAAGATCGTGTTTTTTTGGTATGGAGGCTGTTGCGCGGGAAGCGTACTTGTTGTTGTGCTGATTCGATCGTGTTCTTCATCGTGTCTTGGAGCCTTGCTGAGCCTCGTGCCTCACCTTGGTTGGCTCTGGGGTTCTGCTGACTCGGAGTACGGGGTCGAACGGCGGGCGGACCTGCCTCCCTCTCCTGCTCGCAATTTGGCGCCAGAACTGGTTCCCTGGCGGCTGTGAGCGGACTTGGGCCAGGACCAGGAGGTCGACAGCACCACGGTTTCTCCTGCCCCCCCCCCCTGACGAGAGCAAGGCCAGCTCGTCCGACGCTGATCCAGGGACAGTTGCGTCCACAACACGGTCCAGCCTGACCACCAGAAGTAGCTACGTTGTGTGTGTGTGTGTGTGTGTGTGTGTGTGTGTGTGTGTGTGTGTGTGTGTGTGTGTGTGTGTGTGTGCGTGCGTGCGTGCGTGCGTGCGTGCGTGCTTGGCGCCTTAGAGGGTTAGAGATCTGTATATTCATTGGAATTGTCTGTGTTGTCCCCACGCCCAATCCCACACCATCCCGTCAAATCGCCCCGGATCCCTCTTCTTGCCGAGTCTTGTTATTTCTGGTTAATAATAAAAACAAATAAACATCATCAACTCAGTGAAAAGTGATTCGTGCCACCTTCCTAGTCCCGTTTGCGGTAGAGCGATTAAAACCACCATGTTTGGGTTATAAATAAATAAACCGCCTCCATCGTTTCGGCTCATTCTACGTTGGCGGGACTGTTCAAGTCCCGTGGACGTCACAATATATATATATATATATATATATATATATATATATATATATATATATATATAAACACACATATATATATATACATATATATATATATATATATACATATATATATATATATATATATATATATATATATATATATATATATATATATATATATATATATATATATATAATCATGTTGGTGAGCCTCAGACGTGACAATATGCTACAATACAGTTTATTGACGGTCAATATTTGCAATTTTTTGTTTCCCGCCATGTTACGAAATCGGTCTTCTCAATGCCAAGCGTCTGGCATTTAGCCCACTGCCTATGGACATCAGTTAGTCAGATATGTTGGTTAGAGTGTTTCAACTGCCATCAGTGAAGCGATGGATCCAGTTGAGTGCTGGACACAGGGATGATGTGCACGTCCGTAAAGGCCTAGTATAGCATTGGACGTAACACCATAATGACGTCCCAGCAAAAAGAGCGTGACACAGAGGAGCGGATGGAGAAACTTTAATATGGAGATAGAAGATTACCTTGTTGCTATTCAGTTGTCAATACACCTCATCTATCTCACCGATTTGCATACGTTTGGGGAGAAGGCTTTCCGCTTGCCCTTCTTGGGTTCACCAACAGTGGCATCAGTCCACACAGTTTGGTTGGCTGTGAAATGTAATTTTAAAAATTTTTCTCCAATACAAGATCAAGCATCATGAAAGAGCGAGGTGACGGAGAGTAAAAAGGCAACAAACTGATGGTAGGACAGTAGGGTTACAGTTGGACACACTTAGCAAGGGAATGAACGAACAGCAAAATGCAGTTAATGCTTCAAGATCAGCTTCTCCTTGCTTCCCATGAGGGTTAACGTACTTCAATCAACGTTCCGTTGATTCCATCAGATCCCTTTTTATGCCATCATCTGTTTCCTACAAAAGCCGAGATTTCGTATAGAAGGAATGAATAAATTATCTATGTTGTATGGTCACTTACTTAGGACCAGGGCCTAACATTTGGTCACACCATCATTTGCCTTATTGACTATCTTGTTGTGATGTGGCCTGAACCCCATAAGTCGAGCACAGCTCATTTAACCAGTTTTAACCTTAAATCAACTATAAACTCGGTCAAACATGCTTGTCGTGTGAAATCTGGTAATATGAAGGTTGGAGACACCGTGGTTGTTGTGTTGTTGACACTGTATTGTGAACTTATTATTGAATATGCCAAATTTGACTCTCACCAAGAGCGACTTTTTTGAAGCTTTTGTAATTGCCCAATCCATATTGCCAGTACAAAATAGCCGAGAAGATGGAGAGTCAGGATAATGAGCAGTGCAGCTTTCCTTATCGCTTCATCATACAATGAGCCTCTACCAGACAAGAATAATAACGAGTTCAGTGTAGAAAACACAACACAATTAACTGAATGATAACAAAAGCAAAAGCTACTTGTGACATATCAGTCCTGAAGGCTGGGATAATATTGGAGAGCTGATGAGATGTCTATCAGACGGTGTCTAAGTAAAATCGCACACAAGATGCCGCAGCACAAACCGCCTTCGGTAACACTCGTACCTTATCGATCGGCTATCCTGAGATCAAATTGCCTTGGCAGGCAAAGTTTCAAGGTACCACGCAAACCAGCCGCTCACGACCACCTGATCAGCCACAAACAAACCACCTTGGCTATCCCAGGCACAAGGTAACCTTGACTCCCTCCCCCAAAGTGTGGTGTTTCTCTCTAAGTGTTCAGTATCTAATTCTTCACTTTGATTTATATTGTAGTAAAACTGCAGTAACTAATCGGATAACAAGGTGCTTTTGGACGATGTGACGCAGGAGCATCAAATTGTCAATGATTTTTGAACCGCCATCTCAACAATCATATAAAATGAGAAACACCACTCTATCTCCATATCTCCATCCCACTCTATCCTTGCTTGATCGAGTGGGGTCGCTCTCACGTATTCCGCTTCGGCACTCACATGGAGACCTTATCACTTTGACATTATCACATTACACGCTTGGTTACGGTACAATATTGTCAAAAGTACCTCACATCAGCAAAGGTGTAAAAGTAAGACAAACAGCAGAATATAATCAACAGAGGCCAGACACTCGCAACATTTTCATTGACCCCCCGTAGCACATTCTCAAGGTTGATGTAAACCAAGGGCAACTTACTGAAGCTGAAATGCAATCCAGTTCCCATCGCACTCAGGGATATCATCCATTTTAGTTTAATATCTGCTGCAAGAAATCAAGCACCATGTAAATGGGTCGTTTGGCCAAATTTCAACCGTGCAAGGTTCCGACTGAAACACATGCTCCAAAAGGAAATGATAAATACAAGGGCTGATCGGTAAGTCTGTGGCCTCAAGTAAAGCATAAAACCACATGAGTTCATTGTCCTCATTCTGTTTACACCAATTCCACTGTATTTAAATAAACAATGAGCCAATCTTCTGTGTTAGGGCAAATAATTAATGAACTCTCACAGGTGAGGTCGCACAAGATGGGACAATGTCTCGCTTGTTCTTGAACAATCTTTCAGAGGTAAATTGAACCGTCTGTTATATCTCCACAATTTCTCCCAACGACCACAATTGTTCAACAAACATGACATTCTCCAGCCTGAATCTGGAAACCCTCCCCTACACCTTCACGATTCATCAAACTCACATGCACCTGTAGTCAAAAAGCACCACAGAGGAAGAACATGATGAAAATATAAAATCGTAATTAGCAGCAATTATGTGAAAAGAACAGTTTCAAAATCTCACGTTCAAACATTGTAGAGAATTAAAAATATACAAGTCTGGAGACGGCAATGATTCACGAGCAGTATTTGACGATGTAGATTGTTTCAGAAGTCAAGGATGAGACAATGTCATCATTTTTGACCAAGTTATAAAAATAATCAACATGATGTGGTACGAGTGACAGGTTATTAGCTGCAAAATGTCGAAAACCCGGTTTCGTTCAACAACTTTCAAAATTTGACCTTTGCATAACCTTTAAAGGTCACAAAACAATGTTGTGGACATTAAAATAAGGAAACAGGATACGTGCTATAGCTTATTGGAGTTAGTTCGTCGAAGAAGGTCAAAAACCCGGTTCGATTCCCACAACTTTGAAACTTTGACCTTTGTGAACTTTAAAGGTCAAAGGTCAAGGATTATGACCTTTGGTGCAAAACTTCCTCTGGAACATTCCAGGAACAATATAACGTCATATAGGCTATATGTCATATGGCATATATGACTCCTCGGATTATATTATCCATACTTTGATGAAATCAGCGTAAAAACAAACTCGAAGGGGGCGCCATGGGCAAGGTGTTTGAGATAGAGCAAAATGGTTTCAAGACTTTAGGTGGGGAATGACCTCAAGATTATGCATAAAAAATATTGTCATCCGAGCTCTCAAAGTTTGGGCGGTCGTATAATTTTCATGTCAAAATTCGCAATTTTATAAGTTTGTGACCTTGTGACCTTGACCTTGGGACGAAAATTAAAAATCGAGCTCCGTGGGGCTATGCAGGTGCCATTGGGCTAACCAAATACCGAAATCCCTGCCAGATTCAACAAACCCCTCGGAGAAGATGGATTTTTATGTCAAAATTCGCAATTTTCTAAGTTTGTGACCTTGACCTTGGGACGAAAATGAAAAATTGAGCTCCGTGGGGCTATGCAGGTGCCATTGGGATAACCAAATACCGAAACCCGTCAGATTCGACAAACCCCCAAGGAGAAGATGCAAATTGAAATTGGCTACCCCCTAAAAACACGTTTTTTGGGCGTGGCTCCGCCCATAATGGGCACACCATGCCCATTCTCAGGAAAACACAACTAGATCAGGATCGGATCAAAACCCACGAAGCTATGCTCGGGACAGACAGACAGACAGACACCAATAACGAATATAGTGGTCACTTATTTTTTCGTGAACCAATAAATAAATAAAATCAGCAAAGGCACAACATTTGGACGTGTGTGTGTGTGTGTGTGTGTGTGTGTGTGTGTGTGTGTGTGTGTGTGTGTGTGTGTGTGTGTGTGTGTGTGTGTGTGTGTGTGTGTGTGTTTTTCTGCACAATTAACAAGGGAAAATACATTAATCTTGTTATCGATGTCTCTACTTTGTATGGGAATAGCATAGAAAAAGGGGTTGCAGCACAACACACAATGTTGTCACGGTTTCATGTTGGATGTACGTTTACATATGTACCTAATTCACCTGATGAAGCTTGCAGACCAGCCCCTGTGCTTCCCCTGCTCCACCTGCTTTGCGGTGCATGTTACCTGGTAGAGTCGGATCCGACTCACAGTGATGCCCAGAGCAGTTCCGGTTGGGAAAACTGCAGAATCGGACACTATGTTCATCTGAGCCAACATTAAAAGCCGGCCTTCCTGCCTGAAATTTTAACTTGTAAAATCGATAATGGTGGTAATCCTTTTGGCCACTCGTCTGGCCAAATTCAATCATGCACAAGGTTAACTGGCTTGCATCATTATAATCATTTCGGCCACTCGCCTGGCCGAATTCAGTCGAGCATAAGGTTAACTTGCTTGCCTCATTATGATCACTTAGGCCACTCGTCTGGCCGAATTTAGTCATGCACAAGGTTAACTAGCTTGCATCATTATAATCATTTCGGCCACTCGCCTGGCTGAATTCAGTCAAGCATAAGGTTAACTAGCTTTCCTCATTATGATCACTTAGGCCACTCACCTGGCCGAATTCAGTCAAGCATTAGGTTAACTAGCTTTCCTCATTATAATCATTTAGGCCACTCACCTGACCGAATTCAGTCAAGCATTAGGTTAACTAGCTTGCCTCATTATAATCATTTAGGCCACTCACCTGACCGAATTCAGTCAAGCATTAGGTTAACTAGCTTGCCTCATTATAATCATTTAGGCCACTCGCCTGGCCGAATTCAGTCGAGCATAAGGTTAACTAGCTTGCCTCATTATGATCACTTAGGCCACTCACCTGGCCGAATTCAGTCAAGCGTAAGGTTAACTAGGTTGTCTCAGGATCCTTACGGCCACTCGTCTGGCCTGTTCAATCTCATTCTTCCCTCCAAAGCTACAATATATATATGAAGCGGTCCCAATGGGTTTGTACGTGCTAATACACTACTTTTACAGGCTCGGGTGCTCTTGGCGCAACAAAGAGCAAGCAAAACCTTCGAGCTGAGAAATCAATTTCGCAGCATTTTAATAATTACTTCGGGACTGTGGTTAAATGTGCTTACGCAAACGGCTTGCACGTTCAGCCTAGCCATGCGAGTCATTCCGTGAGCAGTGTGTGTGTGTGTGTGTGTGTGTGTGTGTGTGTGTGTGTGTGTGTGTGTGTGTGTGTGTGTGTGTGTGTGTGTGTGTGTGTGTGTGTGTGTGTGTGTGTGTGTGTGTGTGTGTGTGTGTGTGTGTGTGTGTGTGTGTGTGTGTGTGTGTGTGTGCTTCCCGGGGGATTCCCATGTTCCATAAGCCTTGGAGGTTGTTTGCTGCTAAACATGCACTTCGACTCATCCTCCTAATGCCATGGCCTTGATTATGGAAAAAGTTAACCTTCTCTGTTTTTTATCATGAGCATAGCACATATGGGATCACCCACTAACCCATCCAACTATGAATAAACTCATGAAATACACTCGTTTTCCAGCCAGAAGCCATTTGAATGCACTCACTAATTACCAACATCGAGGAAAGCATCTGGACAGGGAGGTGAAGTCCCATAGATGACCGATGTTTGCTCTTTAAAAACATCAAACATCGGCCGTGAATACCGATATGTTCCCTTTTACATAAACAGTTAGTAACACTGTCATCATAACCACCAATCTTAGTGTTAACCCATTGAATAATTGAAAGATGTGAAAGCAATGTCTGTTGGAGATAAATGAGCAGTAGGGATGCTCTACGGTGGCATGTAGTTGTCGCTCTAAAAAAGCGACCTCCTAGGATTGATCATTGTTAAAATTAAATATGACCAACATTGCCATTTCTGATTGGGTGATGGCAGAGTGGCTGCTGCACCATGGAGCACACACTCCTTATGAAGCATCAACACTGTCATCCCATCTATTAACAAGAACGGCACTTGGTGGAGTGCATACCTCCACCAGGCTCAACAGTTTACGTTTTGTATTCCGCTGATGGACCGGATCTGAACCGAAATCGAATCTGCTTGTTCTGATCATCCACCCAACTCATTCATTCACCACGTTTTGTCCGAATCTATTCAAAACTTTTTGAGGTATCGTGCTCTGGATGTATCGTTTTTCGCCCGATCTCTCAATTGTGAAGAATCACTTAAAAAATAATTGGATCCGTTTCCAGATCTTCACAAAAATCGAATCGGTTCATCCTTGTCACACACACCAAAGCTGTCCACCAAATGTCATCCGAACCTGTCCACAACTTAAGAAATCCCACTCACAGACAAACAGTGCTGAAAACACAATCTCCATCCGACATTCGATCTCAAGCAGAGCAAACAACCAGTAAACAACCAGAGCAAACAACCGGTAAACAGGCACATCCAACAACCGGTAAAGAGGCAGAGCCAACAACCGGTAAAGAGGCACATCCAACAACCGGTAAACAGGCACATCCAACAACCGGTAAACAGGCACATCCAACAACCGGTAAAGAGGCACATCCAACAACCGGTAAACAGGCACATCCAACAACCGGTAAAGAGGCAGAGCCAACAACCGGTAAAGAGGCAGAGCCAACAACCGGTAAAGAGGCAGAGCCAACAACCGGTAAAGAGGCACATCCAACAACCGGTAAACAGGCAGAGCCAACAACCGGTAAAGAGGCAGAGCCAACAACCGGTAAAGAGGCACATCCAACAACCGGTAAACAGGCACATCCAACAACCGGTAAAGAGGCAGAGCCAACAACCGGTAAAGAGGCAGAGCCAACAACCGGTAAAGAGGCAGAGCCAACAACCGGTAAAGAGGCAGAGCCAACAACCGGTAAAGAGGCAGAGCCAACAACCGGTAAAGAGGCAGAGCCAACAACCGGTAAAGAGGCAGAGCCAACAACCGGTAAAGAGGCAGAGCCAACAACCGGTAAAGAGGCAGAGCCAGCATACAGTAAACAAGCAAAATAAACAAGCAGAGCCAATCCATTTCAGGGCAGTGTTTTTCTCTGCAAGAGAGAGCCTCATGGAAGAGCAAGGTTAAACTAAAAACCTTGTTTAAATGCAAAGCCCATCCACGTCCACTTTGAACTCAAAGTAAACTTAATAAAAACTACAGAATTGATATATATATATATATATATATATATATATATATATATATATATATATATATATATATATATATATATATATACACATTTTTTTTTTTACATTTTATTCGTTTGTGTTCTCTATTTTCTCATAATAAAGGTTTGTTGAATATTTGATGAGGAAAAAAAAAAGTTATGGCACACACACACACACACACATCTTGTTTTTTCACCCAAAACTGTTCCGAACAATTCTATCACAAGCACAAAAAAACACACACACACCCAAACAAAAACAAACACACACACACACCACACTGTCTCCCACTATGAGGGTGGTGGGGGGGGGGGTGGGTGGTAATTAACAGTGGGGTAGTGGAGTAACAAAGAACAATTGGCAAGGAGATGTGAGAGAGTAGATAGCAAACACTAAAATCAGCAGGTAAGAGGGTTGAGTTGCATTAGGAAGGTTGAATAAAAATCATTGGTCAGTTTGGGGGGATGACATGAGTTGGCGGTATACTGCCTGCTTGAAGCCCTGGAGCGAAAAGTGGGAAAGAAATGCCTGTGGAGGTATTTATTCTGTTTTTTTCGAAATTTATTAGTATGGGGGGTGGGGAGGGTGAGATGTGTGGTGAGTGGATGAACAAACACCAACAACACATTCACCTTTGTCGAGACTTTCTCACAGACATCACAATTGCTACACTGGTATACGATCAACCCGATATGATAAAGCTAATGACCAATCATGTCAATATCCATGTACCATTCTCTCCGCAACATGCTTCGAGGTACACATATCCTGTTTCTAATGCCGCTACCTTTCCAGGCAGATCACTCCATGCATCGATCAACTGTGGCATGATCAACTGAGGCTTCTCCAATGGCTTGATTTCCAATCATCAATTTGGTTTCAGACCAGGCCACTCTACCCTGGATATGTTGCTTCTGCTCTTCCAACAATGGATAGAGGGACTCAATGCCAGAAATGAAATCAGAGCCATATCCCGAAACATATTGTGTGCTTTTGACACAGTCTGGCACCCTACCTTGCTCACAAACTCTCTTCCTGTGGTATCCAAGGCCATCTTCACTTATGGCTCGCAGACTTCCTCTCCTGTCGCAGCCAACGTGTTACCCTAAATGAAGTTCTCTCATCCCTTCTTCCTGTCCAGGTTGGAGTTCCCCAAGGCAGCGTTCTGGGCCCTGTTCTTTTTCTGGTTTTCATCAATGATCTCTCCAACTCTCTGAAAAATCCTCTTTATCTGTTTGCTGATGTCTCCACCCTCTGCCATACCATCTGTCATCCCTCAGACCAGCAAGCAGCAGCATCTTCACTCACTGCAGATCTGGATAAAATCATAAACTGGTCCAACATGTGGAACATGTCTTTCAATCCTGACAAGTCTCACATTCTCACTATGTCTCTCCGAAAGGACCGTTTGGAACCACCCCATCCACTTTCTCAACAATCCTCTGGAAGAAGTCCTTTCTTTAAGCTTCTGGGTCTTCCAACCTGGCCACATTTCCAACCTGGCCTCCAAAGCCAGTCGCCGACTGGGAATCCTCCATCGTGCAAAGTCCTTCCTCGGCCCACCTGAGCTCCTGACCACATACAAAGCTTTTGTCCACAGCCTGATGGAGTACTGCTCTCCCCTCTGGGCTGGTGCTACTGCCTCTCACCTTTCTCGGCTTCACGCTGTGGAAACCAAGGCATTTCAGATCATTGGTATCTCCCGTGGTGAGGCTGAGTCTTTGGGCCTCTCACTCTCTCACCGCAGGCAGGTCAGTGGTCTCTCTGTCTTCCACCACCTCCTCTCCAGTCTCACCACCTCCTCTCCCCATTCTCTCTGTGATATTCCCCCCCCCACCCCCCTCCTATTTCCACAGAGTGCTCAAAGTTCGCCAGCAACCCCCTTCTGGTAAAACTACTAAAATCACGAATCAACTCACCTTCACTCTTTCATTCCTCTTTTTCCCCACCTTTGGAATAAACTCCCACACTCTCTTCAATCCCATTCTTCTATCCAGGTCTTCAAAACAGCTGGTCACCATCACCTCTTATCGTCCCCCATCCAAAACCTCGATCTTTCTACCCCATGAATCCACCCCAAACCCACCTCCTTCAAATTCCCTGCTTTCCTTCCTGAAAGTCCATCTTGTATACCCCATCCCTCTCCCTTCCACAGATCTCCGAATGTCTCTGTTCCCCACTGTTTTGTCGTTCCCTCTCCTGCCCCTCTTGTCTCATGCCCCCCTTGCTGTGTGTTGTGTGTTAGCTCTCATATGAGCCACGACAATGTATACAAAAAAACAACTGGTATTGGAGTGAAGGACCCTTGTCTTACAACCAATGTTACTCTGTTCTTCTCCAAGACTATTGGCGTCGTCTTCCATTCTGCTGAAAAACATTTCATTGTAATGTTATCTCAATTAGATGTCCTCATACTCACCTCCTTTCCAATGCATAACATCCAGTCTGCTTCAATAACTTCGTCCAGCTAGCACCTGGATTATACACCAGGTGGACGGCCTCCACCCAAAAGATTGAGCGTGAAGACCCAGCACGCTGACGTCATCTGTCTCAAAGATGGCCGGCTGAAGGCTGACTTTAATGAAGTGACACCAAGCAGTTTGTACCACCTCGTAACACCAGATGTAGTCTTATAAATGTTAGTTGTTAATTATGGTAATTAGCCCAAAGATTATCAAACAAGCTGCAATAGTTTTTGCTTGGAACCATGGCAGGTGGAATCACATGTGGGTCTTAAGGAAATATAATCCTGTCCACACGATTTTGGGAAAAGACAAACATAAACATCATCTCGGACAAATAAACACAATAATTAAGAGTGGAGTGTTTCCCAGGCACGAGTTTCCTTCTGAGAATCCTTTCAACAACTCTTGGTACGCCATGCGATGCTTTCTCCGGGATAACGAAAACATGACACAGTTTCCTTTTATGCTCTGTTGGAAATCCATCAAAATATAAATCACTTCTGTTGTTCATCTTCCTCGCATAAAACCAAACTGGTAGTTGTTTATAATCACCACTTTTCTCAGTCTTGTTTTTTTTTTTTTCCAACTGTTTTCAAAAGCTGCCAATGCCTGCTCAAAGAGTTTAACTCCACTTTAAGAGGAACATAATAAAGGGATTCCCTTCATCTTGAACAAAAGTACAATGGTGCTGTTTACACAGTCTTCGGAGATCACTCGTTCCCAAACCTTTCTACTGAACTTCGTCATCCATCTGATTCCTCCATCTCCAGCCACATCTATCATTCCCACGAATGATCCAGTTGGACCAGCTACCTTTCCTTTCTTTAATCTTCCGATCGCTGATTCAACTTCTTCTTATTTTCATATCTCTTCCTCTAAAGTCTGGACCTTCAACTTCTTTACAATTCAGATCATTCTCACATTTGTTTTCTTCATTCTGGAGCTTTTCAAACGAATTGCTCCTTCCTTTCCATCATCATTTTTTTTTTTCGTGAGATGTCTGTTTTTGATTTTCAAACAATTAACCTCTGTACCACATCTCTTCGATCCTTTACCATCTGCCTGGCTGTTTTGGATTTTCTATTCATCCTTCTGATGTCGTTAAGCTTTTTACCTATTCTTCATATATTTCCTTATTTGCTTTTTTTTTTTTTTTTACTTTTATATCCTTTACCTTGATGGTGTTTACTCTGCCATTTTTTGATTATAGTAATCATTTCTCGGTCCCATGGACATCTCTTAAATGCCAATCATACGCACAGTAAGCTCTGGATACTTTAGTAAGCTCAGTATTAGCAAGAAAAAGCAGAAATGTGAGTAAACAAGTGGCGGTACATTCAAAGCACACCGCCCCATGTCAAAAAATAATTAAATAAATGCTCCAGCACACGACATTGCTGGGGTGCCCAACCAGGTGCACGTCAACACGCAGCACGTTGAGACGGAATTAAGGGGTGGGGGGCCGGGGGCAGCGGTGTACTTCTGAGGTGAATGTGTACAAATGATACCATGCAGCTTATGGAGACCGATTTGGAGTGAGGGGTGTGCAATAACTAATTGATTAATTGCATAATTAAAATAAATAATAATTGGAAAACAATTAATTTCTCAATCAATTGACCAATAGCACACCCAAACCACCACAAGCAATTTCATCCAGATCTGTAACTCTTTGAAAATGAAATAACTCTTCAAAAAATGAATAATTGATTGATTAATCAATAAATCAAAAATACCCTTTAGAGCCAAATCACTTGATCACTGCCGTGTCCAAATATCAGCTTCCTCGCTCAAAAGGTGCCCGAGATATTGTTGCGGGCCAGGTATCGGCGATGAGCACGACCGCTAGATGAAGCTTCAGAGTCGACTCCACCGAACACCCGGAATCTAGATCGTACCTTTCGGAAAACTCCGACAAGTACGGGTCCCTTACCGGACCGTGAATCGTCAATAATTGCACGACGTGGTACAGGGTTATTTGCCAATCTTCAAAATACATAGAAATCCACGTGGCGAGTTACCGAGTATTCACACCGTCGACAGCCCTTGTACGAATCGAGCGGTTAGCGTGCCCGACCCGAGCGGACGGTCGCCGAAGTTCCGGCGGTCCAATCGCACATTTACACTGGCAACAGCCTTTGTAATTCACCAACACGCGTCACGCTAAGCCAATGGAGAAAACAGCAACGAACTGATACATTTAACACATGGGTTTATTTATAATGGGGGGAAAGGAGGGAAGCACGCAAGAAGGCAGAGTTAACTGAATATAGAAGGGAATGCAATTTATGTACAAGCACTTATGCAGTTTTACTAAATAGACTGGCACCACAAACACACACACACGTACATCCAAGAACCAGTGGCCACAGCCATTGAGGCCTCCAGCTCTGAGGGAAAGGCGAGCTGAAGACCAGAGCCTGCCTCGGACCTGTCCACCTTGTGTGGTCTTCGAGCTGGTGGGGTGGCGGAACTCGGACCCTTCGCGTGCGAGGCGAACGCGACAACCACTTGCGTTAGGCGAAAGCGATCTCCTTGTTCACCGACAGAAACATGGCGCGCAACTGACTGGCGGTTCCCGTCGAGCCAGGATCTCTTGAGCTCTCGTTCACCGACAGAGACACGGTGCGCAACCCTTGCGGTTCTTGATGAGGAGGATCTTCAAGCTCTTCTCATGGTCCGATCGCGCCACACCCCTTATTCACCCTGTCTCGGGTGGAGGGGGGGGGAGGACGCCTCCGCCCTCCCCGCTCTCCCTCACTGGACGGTTTTGGTGCACAGAATCGCTCGTCGCCCTGTCACTGGCCAAAACGAGCGGTAAGTCCGTCGATTGACCCGGGGGAATGGTGACGTCACGCGGACCGCCTTTCTCACCATCGCGGGGTCTGATTGGCTGAGCGGCGGCCTCCTCACCCGTAGCACGCTGATTGGTCGTGGGCCGCCGCGAGGCTCCTTGAACTCCACCCACCATGGCGTCGGCGCGAGGAAGTGAGGTGAGGGTGATGCTGGCGTTGTTGTAGTTGTAGATGTGGGAGCTGTAAAAATAAAAGAAAACCCTGACTATCAAAGTAACCTCGCAGCGCATGTACATTTAATTACCCATTAGACACAGGACGAGGACCCTAACTGAAAACACATAGTTACCGATATAACTGTTCTATAGGACCTGTATGTTGAGTACTCACGGCTTCCAGATTCGCAACAATATTTCCCAGATGAGAAAGAAAATAAATTGATAATTAAGTAATTAATATATTAATTGATGAAGCAAAAAAAAAAAAACACCCTTTTTGCCAAAGCACATCTTCACTTTTGTCCCCAAATTTCAGCTTCCGAGCTCAAAGGATGGCTGAGATATCACCTGGACAAACAAACAAGAAAACAGAGTAAAAACCGAGTACTCCCTTCTGCCAGCACCCAGCGATGACATCATGTATCACCGAGATTATGGCATTGGGAATGAGTGGTGTACAATATTTTAAGTTGTGTGTCCTGTCAGGACGAATTTGTCCTTAATCTTACTTAAACGGAAGGTGTAGTAGTACTGAATCCAATCTGTGCAGCAGATTCAAGGCCACCCGTCTGTCTGTCCATTGTGGAAAGGAAAACACCATTCACTTGGGATTCTTCACAAGTAGCACTGATGATAAAAATAAAATCTTTACCTTCAACCTTGTCCTGGATTGCAAGGTGCGATCTGAGCATTCACATGTAATACAGGTGTCTGTTCTTAGTGAATGTATCCGATGCACCACACTCTGTGAAAACAAAGCATTCGTTCTTCACAAGCAGTTTCTTGGCAAGGGTCATGCTCGGCAGATTGCCATCCCTCTCGCAGTAACACTGGAGCAGGAATTTGGAATTTGTTCAGGGTTCCAGTAACAGCGCACGTACTCTTTGTGAAGGAGACCATGGGGTCTTTTAAGGTCCACCAACTGATGCCGACAGACGGGACGTCTATCCGAGGGACAGCACATGCATTGATGGATGATCCTGCCTGTGTAAGTTTACAGCTGGGTCTGGATTCAAACACAGGCTAGATGGCTTTGAGGCGAGTGTGCGTACCTGTAGACCATCCTGCCAACCCCTGAGCCCCCATACAGGTACTGACAACCCCAAGCAGGGAATGTGGCTTGAGTACAAGTACACCGCCACCCTCACCACCGCCATTGAAAAAATAAATACCATGGGATATTTCACGTCCACAACATGACCTCGATCCTTTCAAAGGATGGCATTTGTTACAAGATGCAGTGTTCACCTAATCTGATGGAGGATCAAAGCTTAAACGTGCAGCTCATTGCTGCACACGTGTTACCTACTGAGCCATGCTGTTGTCAGCACTCGTTTTATCCTGGAACTCACGCGATGAAGTGAATTTCCGCATTGCCAGGCAGAGATCGACATTGGATATATACTAAAATCTCTGAAAACCTCCTTTTTATATGCTCTGCTCTCAATTCTCTTGTAATCAATTGGTGGTGCACAATATATATATATATATTTTTTTCAGTGTATATATATATATATATATATATATATATATATATATCTTTTTATATTCAGATATTTTTATATATATGTATATGAGCCGAAAGAAGAAGATATAGATATATATATATATATATATATATATATATATATATATATATATATATATATATATATATATATATATATATATATATATATATATATATATATATATATATATATATATAGTGACGTCCACGGGACTTGAACAGTCCCACCAACGTAGAATGAGCCGAAACGATGGAGGCGGTTTATTTATTTATAACCCAAACATGGCGGTTCTAATCGCTCCACCGCAAACGGGACGAGGAAGGTGGCACGAGTCACTTTTCACTGAGTTGATGATGTTTATTCGTTTTTACTATTAACCAGAAATAACAAGACTCGGCAAGAAGAGGGATCCGGGGCGATTCGACGGGATGGTGTGGGATCGGGCGTGGGGAAAAACACAGACAATTCCAATGAATATACAGATCTCAAACCCTCTTAGGCGCCAAGCACACACACACACACACACACACACACACACACACACACACACACACACACACACACACACACACACACACACACACACACACACACAACGTAGCTATTTCTGGTGGTCAGGCTGGACCGTGGTGTGGACGCAACTGTCCCTGGATCGGCGTCGGATGAGCTGGCCTTGCTCTCGTCAGGGGGGGGGGGTCTCCTGGTCTTGGCCCAAGTCCGCTCACAGCCGCCAGGGAACCAGTTCTGGCGCCAAGTTGCGAGCAGGAGAGGGAGGCAGGTCCGCCCGCCGTTCGACCCCGTACTCCGAGTCAGCAGAACCCCAGAGCCAACCAAGGTGAGGCACGAGGCTCGGCAAGGCTCCAAGACACGATGAAGAACACGATCGAATCAGCACAACAACAAGGATGCTCCCCGCGCAACAGCCTCCACACCAAAAAAACACGATCGTTTTTGTCCAGATCTTCCTCTTCCTTTTCGACCCCAAACATAACCTTTTTATCTCCTGCCCTAGTCACTTCCAATCGAGCCGTTTATTGGCCCACCGCCGTCGCCTTCTGCCAATCGTGATCACGGGGCGGAGCCATCCGCTGCACTGTCCTGTGACGTCACGGCCAGTCTCCAGAGAATACCAAAAGGGGTTTACGCAGACACCCTTACCCTATCCCGTGTCCCTATCTAATTAAGTGACAATTATTATTTCCCCCCTTGAAGAAATGAACATTTACTAGACAACTTATCACCACTGAATTGCTACTTATTACATCGAGATCCTGGTAAACTCGAACAGCATGGCATACCTAATTAAACATCCTAATTACCCTTTGAATGCATACCCCCCCTCAAACGTAACACTGCCCCCTCCTCGGGTACCGCAGCTCCTGCAAGGTATATCACAGGCGCTACCGTACCAGCCTTAGCACTTACTGACTCACACCTAATTAACCTAACAAAATAAAGTAGGAGGGGCAATGGGCAGCGAGTCGCAGCTAACTTACCTATCCTGCTTAATGTACTACCCCCTTATGGCCTTATCCTCGCCTAAACAATCATTCGTTTTTATTTTTATTTTTTTTTTATTTTATCACGAGAGCACTGAGCAAAGTTGCACTCCATCTTCTGGATCATCGCTCTTGCCCAGCACTCTTCCAGTGATCTGGGGAGGGGAAACAAAAGTTTCCACAAAAACACAACACTTATACTTTACATTCCTACTCTAAGCCTTAACGACACTATTCACAGGATATTTACACTTGACCGCCTCCCCCAGTGGATGCTAATAGACCCAGCGTTACCTGGGGAGCCAATTTTCAAATTTGCTTGCCCCAAAATTATGCGGACATCATGCCCTTGCTGCACATGTCAAGTTGTGCGGGATCGAGTGGGACTCACACATCTTCACAACACTCACACCATGGTCATCATCACATTTCTAGGTCATAGTCCTCATTTTAATCATGCAGGCTGAATCCCGTCATGGCCGTGGGGTGGGTTACCACAAGATGATGGGGGCATCTCAGGTGCAACCATGCCCACAGGTAAGCTTTAGTCCAACCCGGACGTTTCTCCGCCCCGCTCCCTTTGATTTCCTCCCCCCTGGTAGCCATCAGCTCTAATCCCGTACAACACTCTGGAAAGGGTCTCACTGGCTCCTCTGGCCTTCCTGGGTCGCCAAGGTCCTACCCGCCTTGGTCGCCCAACCAGACCCTCTCCCAGTTGCCTCCAGACACTGTCACCACTAGCCACCAGGTGGTGAATCTCCTTGAAGGGGGTCGCAATTCACGCTCACCGTGAGCTTCAGCAATCCCTGTGGACAAGCACATCATCCCCACCCACAAAACCCACATGACTCCCCCACCCCATCGGCCTTACATGTGACACCTGCATTTCTAACACTTCGCCGACCATGACCTTCCCTGTTACCACACCATGTCCAATAAAAATCAATGTGTGCACCATACATTTCACTTCTTAACTTGAAGCAACTCACACAGCACTTCTCACCCGATCCACGCACCAGCCATTGGACAGCCACTTGTGCCCGCTTTGTTACCAATTACCCACTGTCCCGATTGTCACTCCAAAACCCAGCAGAACTTACAAACCCATGCCAATTTTCCCACAATTCATTTTTTTTTTTTCACCAAAGGAGGGCACTTCGCCACTATCTCAGCAGCCGAGCATGGCCGTATATGCTCAGCCCAATCAAGTCACCCCGACCCCCGACAGTGATCTCTGGACCCGACCCATGAAAGGGCATCTCGGATAGACCTGGCGGTTCTGCAGGAGGATTCATCCTCTCCGGGCTTGAAAGTCTATTGGAGGGTCTCTCCATCGCCGGGTACCGGCAATATCGTTGCATGTGTCCTCTTCGCCCGCACCGGAAACAACCCCCCATAAAAGGCCCCCGTGAGTATCGGTGAAATGTCTCTTCCCGTTCCGGACCCCCTTGGCCATAATCGAATTGCTCTATTGGCTGGGCTGGACCCCGCCGCATTGGCGCACTAACTACCGGATTACCCTTTATCAAACTTGACAGTTTCTGGCAAATTTCCTGAAACATTTGGGTAATGCCAATTTCTCCCAGCCCCTCTCCTTGATCCTGAATCTCCGCCTGTCGGACCGTCACCGATGGCCTCTCTTGCACCCGACCCGGCCGCCTCCACGAGGCCAGCCTGGCTGCGCACTCAGCCGCTCGGTGAACGGTGGGTGGATCCTGTAACTCCACTAGCGCTTGGACCTCAGGGTCAGGAAGAGCAGCTAAAAATTTCTCTAGTGCCAGTCTGTCCCATGCCTCCATTGTAAGGTCCCGATACGCGATCCTGACTGATTGGTAAATGTCCTGTACCAGATCCTGCACTGTCTCACCCGGCTTTAATCTGCGGTGCTGGAGCTGAGCCCGGACCAGATCACAGTTTGCCGCGAACCCAAACCGACGGCTCAACACCTCGCAAATGTGGGAGCTGGTCAACATCCCCTCCGCGATCACGTTTAACACGTCTGCGGCTGGTCCCCGCAACGTTGCCACCAAATTCCCTGTACGTTCCTGCTCATTCCACCCATTTAGTCGGGAAATGCACTCAAATTGCGTCAGAAAAGCTTCAACGCTCCCTGACCCGTCGAAATTTACCAGGGGGATCACTTTTACGGTGGCCCGCTTCTCAGCTTCTCCCTTGTCCGAATCCAGCCCAGGGATCAAACACCGTTGTGGCTGCGTATCCAATTTCGGAGCCCACTGTGGCCAAAGATCTTTTGTGGTGAGGGTCTCATGGGTCAATTTTGCCTCCTGTTCCAAACGTTGAATGGACAGATTCACCTCTTCCCGCAGGATCTTCTGGGCCCGCACAACCTCCTCCAAGGCTCCGTCGCGAGTTTGTAGCTGCTCCTCAACAAACCGGACACTCTACTTACAAAAGACGGCTCTACCAGGCCTTTATCCAAGACTTCATCTTGGCTCATAATTTTATCTTGTTCGTCCAAACGAGCCTCCAATCCTTTTACCTCCTCTGCCAAATTCATCCCTTGCTTCCTCAGCTCTCCCCACTCTTCAACTTGCAGCTGCATACGAGCATCCACACAGGCACGATGACGTTCCAGGCTTTCATCCACTTTATCAACCCGAATGTTCGTTGCATCAATTTTAATCGACCAATTTTTTTTCGTATATTTTCCCCCTCCAATGTAATTTCTACCTTTGTTTCCTCCAATCTATCCTCAAATTTGCTTTGTATTTCTCCCAATTTAACATCCACACACTCCTGCATCTCAGTTTTCATTTTCTCCATCTTTTCCCCCAATTCATCCCTCACTAAATCAATCCGTGCACCCAACTGTTCCCCCATTACCCCCAATTGATCTGTCATTTCGGCCCCGTGCCGTCATTTCTGCCTACTGTGCCGTCATGTCTGCCCTCTGTCACGAATTGTTTTTCCATTTGTGCCGTCATTTCTGCCATTTGTGCCCCCTGTGCCGTCATTTTGCCCCCTGTGCTGTAATTGCACTCATTAAACGTTCCAACATTGTCCAGATCGTCATCATACCGGTTTCCGGCGCTGCCGGCTCCGTTACGGGCGATGAAGCACGGTCCACGCTCGGAATGGGGGAGGTTCCAACCCTACCCCCGTCTCTCCCTTCTTCCCCCGACTCGCTGCCAGACACGTGGCCTTCCTCCTCAAACATCTGCACATCCGCCATGGTGCAGAAGTCCCGTTTGCCGCCAATCAAATTAAATTTGAAAAATCCCGCCAAAATTTTCCCGCGCTCACGCGCTTTTCTGTAGTAATTTTATATTCCAATTCGTGGCGAGATTTTAATCTTGGTATATTCTCCCGATACCAAATATAATTTAGAGGGGTTCGAACATCCAACACCCTGACACCAATGTGACGTCCACAGGACTTGAACAGTCCCGCCAACGTAGAATGAGCCGAAACGATGGAGGCGGTTTATTTATTTATAACCCAAACATGGCGGTTCTAATCGCTCTACCGCAAACGGGACGAGGAAGGTGGCACGAGTCACTTTTCACTGAGTTGATGATGTTTATTTGTTTTTATTATTAACCAGAAATAACAAGACTCGGCAAGAAGAGGGATCCGGGGTGATTCGACGGGATGGTGTGGGATCGGGCGTGGGGAAAAACAGACAATTCCAATGAATATCGAGATCTCAAACCTTCTAAAGGGGCCAAGCACACACACACACACACACACACACACACACACACACACACACACACACACACACAGTAGCTATTTTTGGTGGTCAGGCTGGACCGTGGAGTGGACGCAACTGTCCCTGGATCGGCGTCGGACGAGCTGGCCTTGCTCTCATCAGGGGGGCAGGAGAAACCGTGGTGCTGTCGACCTCCTGGTCTTGGCCCAAGTCCGCTCACAGCCGCCAGGGAACCAGTTCTGGCGCCAAGTTGCGAGCAGGAGAGGGAGGCAGGTCCGCCCGCCGTTCGACCCCGTACTCCGAGTCAGCAGAACCCCAGAGCCAACCAAGGTGAGGCACGAGGCTCAGCAAGGCTCCAAGACACGATGAAGAACACGATCGAATCAGCACAACAACAAGGATGCTCTCCGCGCAACAGCCTCCCCCACCAAAAAAACGCGATTGTTTTTGTCCAGATCTTCTTCCTCTTTCTTTTCGACCCCGAACAGAACCTTTTTATCCTCCTGTCCTCGTCACTTCCAATCGAGCCGTTTATTGGCCCACTGCCGTCGCCTTCTGCCAATCGTGATCACGGGGCGGAGCCATCTGCTGCACTGTCCTGTGACGTCACGGCCAGTCTCCAGAGAATAGCAAAAGGGGTTTACGCAGACACCCTTACCCTATCCCGTGTCCCTATCTCATTACGTGACAATTATCATTTCCCCCCTTGAAGAAATGAACATTTACTAGACAACTTATCACCACTGAATTGCTACTTATTACATCGAGATCCTGGTAAACTCGAACAGCATGGCATACCTAATTAAACATCCTAATTACCCTTTGAATGCATACCCCACCCCCTCAAACGTAACAATATATATATATATATATATATATATATATACATATACATACATACATACAGGGGGCTGCAAAAGTAGGTATACAGTAAGGAATATACCTGTATATCATTACTGTATACCTACTTTTGCAGCCCCCCTGTATGTGTGTGTGTATATATATATATATATATATATATATATATATATATATATATATATATATATATATATATATATATATATATATATATATATATATATATATATATATATATATATATATATATATATATATATATATATATATATATATATATATATATATTGTTGCGGATCCGGGGTGGCGGGATTCTCACCCGACTCTTGGCACCACTCTCACCACCGCCGTCCCCAGGGTTTATAACGCTGGCTGGCTCGGCACAGGCCTCGGGTCACGTGTCTTCAATCGCGATACCAACGTACCCCTATACCTTACCAGTTGGGGAAATAGAACCCGGTTACAGACTGGTTTTGTAAGATGCCGAGCGTTTTCTGCCAGTCTGTAACCATTTTTGTTTTATATACCAATCGAACGGATCGTTCCTCGACGCGACAAATTAATCCAAAGCGACTTCATACGGATCAGCAAGATTTATTGGGGAACATCAGGGAACACAACACAAGCAAAATATTCACGACAATGTTTTTATCAATCTATAACCCGTTCTTAACTAGGGAACTACGGATTACGGGTTTCGCGGGGGTCCCAACCGAGATATACCTTAAACAACATGAAGAAAAGACAGAGTATTTGGTGATGTTTTATGGACGAGAGGAAAGTGTCAAAGCACGAATGTCGCTCGTAACAAGCGGATGTCCATGGATTCGAGCCCCCAAGCTCGAGCATGCCGCGTGGCAAGATGGCGCTCAACCTCCTTTGTCGTACCGCATGCAGCCTCCGCGCGCTCTGAACCCGCGTAAGATCGACAGCACAAGACCGTCAGATCGACGATGGGTTCAGCTGGTTTCTCACAAGGTCCCTCATACAAGTCCAGGCCTGGCCCGTTCACCAGGTCTCCTTTACGAAGCAGATCGCAGACAGACACAGCCGTACCCTACACAGCAGATCACGACTCCCACCAGTCATTTCTCATCCAGCCGAGGGCAGACAGAACTCCTGCAGTCCTTTCCCTGCCTTTCCTTCGGCCCTGGCTCGCTTCTGCAGGCCACAGAAGGCAGACCTGGCACGCCCAGGTCCAATTTCTCTCCTGGCAGAATCACCACTGTCTCTCCTTCATTTGCTCGCTTCCAAGCCACTCGCTCTTCCCCTTGGTTTCACTTCCTCTTTTTG
The DNA here is from genome assembly GCF_056783735.1 of Eptatretus burgeri. NCBI lineage: Eukaryota > Metazoa > Chordata > Myxini > Myxiniformes > Myxinidae > Eptatretus > Eptatretus burgeri. The sequence goes on along the minus strand of NC_140976.1, from coordinate 62,592,237 downwards.
GCCACCCCCCCCCCCCTCAGCCGACTGGGCGGGGCCTATCGTCCAGAGAGGGGAAGGAATAAGAAGCTCTCGGTACACCACCACTACACAAATAAATAACAACCTGTGACACCTCCCGACACACATGTAACATCAAATTACCGAACAGCCTGGCTAAACATGCATTTAATGGGGGATCTGGGCTAATCCTATATTTAGAAGCCTACTAAGGGCCATTTCCATAACAATATATGTATATATATATATATATATATATATATATATATATATATATATATATATATATATATATATATATATATATATGTACATATGTGAAAATATATATATATATATATATATATATATATATATATATATATATATATATATATATATATATATATTTTCACATATGTACATATATATATATATATATATATATATATTTTCACATATGTACATATATATATATATATATATATATTTTCACATATGTACATATATATATATATACATATGTGAAAATATATATATATATATATATACATATGTGAAAAATATATATATATATATATATATATATATACATATGTGAAAATATATATATATATATATATATATATACATATGTGAAAATATATATATATATATATATATACATATATATATATATATATACATATATATATATATATATATATATATATATATATACATACAGTAGACTCGGCGCAAGTCGTCAACATCGGGACCGAGAAAAAAGTGACGACTTGCGCGTATGCGAACATTCATGATGACTGTGGGGTGAAGGATGAAGTCGCACGTGGCCTGGACACGTATGTGTGAGAGCCGGCTATTGTACCAAAAGGAAAACACAATCCTCGGGGCATAGGTGGGGGTTCATTGGTGAGTTGGAAAGTGATCAAGCAAAGATGGAATTCATGAATCAGTTTATCAAAAGTAAAGATAATGAACAACTGTAAGACAACAACTTCGCCTGTTTATCACCATGATGGGATTGACCAACGAACCCCAGAGACTTTTCTGGCAGCATCTGCCAGAAAAGCCCAGTCTCATCGGCATTGTACACGTCCTGAGGCTGATACCTTTCCAAGATGTCTTTCAATTTGCCATCGTTCCAGTCGTGCACCACTGCCGAATCCACGCTGCCTGATTCGCCGCACTTCTTGACCTTGCCGATTCCCCACCTCACTTTGAATCTGTCTATCCAGTGCATCGGCAAGGTCTCGGCATCATCATGCCCGAGGTCCGCAGCGAATTTATGTGCCTTCAGCAGCAACATTTCACCGTCCAACCGAATATTTGGCCGAGCCGACATTTACCGAAACCAGATGATGAGCGCGTCATCGACATCTTCAAAGGACACACATTTCACACTTATCACCGGCCTCGCGATCTTCTCCACTTGTCCAAACATCGTGCTCTTATTCTTCAAGATATCGTTCAATGTCTACCGTTTGATGTCCAACTTCTCAGCTATGGCTGTTTTCTTCATCAGTGGGTTTGCCTCGCAAAACTGGATAATGTCGTATTTTTCTTGGTAGGTTTTAGTTGTAAGCTTACGCTTAGTCGCCATTGTCCTGCCTGCAGTGCGATCAACGTGTGTACGCAGTTATAAATAGCCTATCACTGGCGGTGTAAACCAATGAGTGAGCATCACGATTCCATGAAATCGGGCTTCTCACGAGGCAGCAGTTCCGTGTGACGAGTTAGGAGTGGTAATTTACTTGAGTTTCCATTACGTGGGAATGGACAACATCTGACGACTTAGAGATGACGGCTTACAGAGGGATGACTCTTTATTCATAGGGACTTAACATGAGATAAATTCGGGACTTTTTGACGCTGCCGACTTAGACGAAGTGACGAGTTACACGCTGCTGACTTACGCCTAGTCTACTATATATATATATATATATATATATATATATATATATATATATATATATATATATATATATATATATATATATATATATATATATATATGTAAAACCAATCCTCAAAGTTGGGGAACATTGTCAGCAGAATGAAGCAAGTGTTCTTCAAGGACAATCTTGTACGTGGCTTGATTCGTGAGTCCTTCACAAAGACAAATCTGCCCGACGCCAGCCTTTCTGAAGCACCCCCAGATCATCACCGATCCTCCACCAAATTTCACAGTGGGTTTGAGACACTGTGGCTTGAAGGCCTCCCCAGGTCTCTGTCTAACCATTAGAGGACCAGGTGTTGGGAAAAGCTGAAAATTGGACTCGTCAGAGAAGATGGACTTAGGGTGGCTGGTTCATGGTTTCAGCGCCCGCAAGCTCATCGCTGGACTTGGTATTCCAACGCTGGCGGTGTGGCAAAGGAGATTGACCATGTCCTCATTGACGGTCGTTGGAGGATGATCCAGAACTGCAGGGTCTACCGGAGTGCTCAGTTCCTCAATACTGACCACAGGCTATATATATATATATATATATATATATATATATATTTATATATATATCTTCTTCTTCTTCTTCTTCTTTCGGCTGCTCCCGTTCGGGGTCGCCACAGCGGATCATCCGTATGATCCGCATGGTGATTTGGCACACGTTTTACGCCGGATGCCCTTCCTGACGCAACCCTGGTCACCTCTTACGACACAGGGATATGGTACACCTATTTTAACCGGGGTATACACCGGCCCAGTATACTGGTACTCATTTCGCCGACCTCAGAAGGATGACAGGCTGAGTCAACCCCCTGGTGTATTAATTCAGTGGCCAAACGGGGCTTGAACTCAGGACCTTTTGGATCCCAAGCCGCTGCCCTAACCACTGCGCCAACACCAGGCTCCTATATATATATATATATATATATATATATATATATATATATATATATATATATATATATATATATATATATATATATATATATATATATATATATATATATATATATATATATATATATATATATATATATATATATATATATATATATATATATATATATATGTGTGTATGAGTATACACCATATACTCAGGATGCGAAGAACCCAAGCCCGTACGTTTTCTTGGTGTATGCCCCGGTTAGAATAGGTGTACCATATCCCTGTGTGTCATATGAGGGCGACCAGGGTTGCGTCAGGAAAGGCATCCGGCGTAAAAACCTATGCCAAATCATGATGCGGACAATAAAACGGATTTCCATACCGGATCAGTCGAGGCCCGGGTTACCAACGACCGCCACCGGTACCGTTGGTCAGCAGGGTACCGGTGGAAATTGTGCTATCTGCTGGGCGAAGGAGGAGAAGGAGACAGGGAAGGCGGGTGCAGAGGCAGTGGGAGAACGGGAAGTGTAGAAGTGTGGAGGTGAGAGTTGGAACTCTGAATGTTGGGACTATGACTGGCAAAGGGCGAGAGTTGGCTGATATGATGGAGAGAAGAAAGGTGGACATATTGTGTGTACAAGAGACCAAGTGGATGGGGAGTAAGGCGAGGAGCATTGGAGGTGGTTTCAAACTGTTCTCCCATTGTGTGGATGGGAGGAGAAATGGTGTCGGGGTAATCCTGAAGGAGGATTATGTTAAGAGGGTATTGGAGGGGAGGAGAGTGTCGGACCGAGTGATGAGTGTGAAGTTGGAAATTGAAGGGGTGATGATGAATGTCATCAGTGCATATGCCCCGCATATGGGTGTGAGATGGAGTATAAAGAAGATTTCTGGAGTGAGTTGGATGAAGTGGTGGAGAGTGTATCCAAGGATGAAAGAGTGGTGATTGGAGCAGATTTCAATGGGCTTGTTGGGGAATGGAATAAAGAGGATGGGGAGGTGATGGGTAGGTACGGTCTCAACGAGAGGAATGTGGAAGGCAAATGGTGGTAGATTTTGCAAAAAGAATGGAAATGGCAGTGGTAAGTACGTATTTCAAGAAGAAGGAGGAACACAGGGTGACGTACATGAGTGGAGGAAATTGCACACAGGTGGATTACAGCTTAAGCAGGAGATGCAACCTGAAAGAGATTAGAGACTGTAAGGTGGTGGCAGGGGAGAGTGTAGCTCGACAGCATCGATTGGTGGTCTGTAGGATGATTTTGGAGGAGAGGTTGACGAAGAGAGTGAGGGCTGAACCAAGGGCCAGATGGTGGAAGCTGAAGGAGGAAGACTGTTGCGTGGAATTTAAGGAGGGGAGACAGGTGTTGGATGGTGGTAAAGAGGGGTGGGATGATTGGGCAACAAGAGCAGAAGTGGTGAGGGAGATAGCAAGGACGGTACTTGGTGTGACATCTGGACAGAGGAAGGAAGGGAAGATAAGGAGACTTGGTGGTGGAACGAGGAAGTACAGGAAAGTATAAGGAAGAAGGGGTTGGCGAAAAAGAAGTGGGATAGCCAGAGGTCAGGTCAGGTCAGGTATGGGAGCATGTGCCAGAACAGCACGTCGCTGCGTCCACTTTCCGCCGGTACTCCAGGGGCCTCCGTCTGGCCATCGCCCAGGCAGATGCCAGGCCCATCCCCATCTCCTTGAGATGATGGTCAACCTGTTGCAACCATGAGGCACGTGGTCGACCCACTGGCCTCCTCCACTCATGAGACTCCCACGCTGAGAGACTCTGGTGAGCAGGATCAGAGTCAGGAAAACGAGCCACATGTCCATACAGCCGCAACTGACGCTCACGGACTATGCAGGTAACAAATCTCATCCGAGTCTCTCTCAGCAACCGCTCGTTGGACACAAAATCCGACCAGCGATAGCCAAGGATTCTCCGAAGAGACCTGGTAGCAAAGGAATTAAGTCTCCATCTCAGATCCTTGGTCAGAGTCCAAGTCTCGCACCCATAGAGCAAGACTGGAAGTACCAAGGACTTGAAGACTCGGACTTTCGTCCTCCCGCACAGGTACCGGCAGCACCACACCCCATGATCCAGTGAATCCATGACTCCCCAGGCCTGACCCAGACGTCTATTGACCTCTGACTCGCAGCCAGCAGAGACATGAATATCACTGCCAAGGTAAGTGAATCTCTCCACGACCTCAACATCCTCACCACAAACAGACACAGACACAGACAGGACAGCAGCATCCAAGATGTCACCGAAAGCCTGGATCTTAGTTTTGACCCAAGAAACCCGTAATCCCAACGGCTCCGACTCCTCATTCAGCACCTCGAGGGCCCCCAAGAGGATGTCTAAAGTCTCCGCAAAGATGACTGCATCATCTGCAAAGTCAAGGTCCGAGATCTTGACATTCCCAAATGACGCACCACAACTTGATCTCTCCGACATCCTCCCTAGAATCCAGTCCATACAAGTGCTGAAAAGTGTGGGGGCAAGTACACATCCCTGACGAACTCCAGTAACAACTGGAAATAAGTCAGAGATGGTACCACCACACTTCACAGCACTCAGTACCAGAGTAGAGTTCAGACATCAGATCGATCAGTTTTGGTGGCACCCCACGAAGACCAAGAATCCTCCAGAGGACATCCCGATTCACTGAATCGAACGCTTTACAGAGATCAACATAGGCTGCAAGCAGCCCCTGCCGAAACTCTCGTCTGCGTTTGGTGAGGACACGAAGTGCAAGGATACGGTCAATCGTTGACCTCTTTGGTGTAAAGCCTGACTGCTCTGGACGCTGGTGCTCAAGCAGATGGTGGCGAACCCTATTGAGAATTATCCGAGCAAAGACCTTGCCCGGCACTGAGAGCAGCGTCACCCCTCAGTAGTTGTTGCAGTCTTGGCGATCACCCTTCCCTTTCCAGAGAGGGACAACAAGGCCCCTCTTCCAGTCAGTTGGGATGATGCCTGTGTTCCAGGCAGAGCACAAAACTGCATGCAACGACACGAGTGCAGCATTTCCACCAGCCTTGAGAAGTTCGGCATGGATGCCACAGATCCCTGGAGCTTTGCCCCGTTTCAACTGGTTCACCGCAGCCCGTGTTTCCACAAGCGTAGGTGGACCACAGTTGATTCGAGGGTCAGCAACAGGGATTGTAACACCCTTGACGTCCAACTCGACAGTTGGGGGATCAGCCTGGTACAACCGCTCAAAGTAACCGGCCCACCGGGCCTTCACTTCGGACTCCTCTGTCAAGAGCCTACCACTCTCTGCTTGAACTGTAGTGCTCCGAGGGATGGGCTTGGATGAACGTAATGCGCGAATTCCCCTGTAAGCGGGACGAGAATCACCTGTCCACAGGTGATGCTCTACCCCCTCACAGATTCCTCGCTATCTGCTGAGAGAGAGAGAGAGAGAGAGAGAGAGAGAGAGAGAGAGAGAGAGAGAGAGAGAGAGAGAGAGAGAGAGAGAGAGAGAGAGAGAGAGAGAGAGAGAGAGAGAGAGAGAGAGAGAGAGAGAGAGAGAGAGAGAGAGAGAGAGAGAGAGAGAGAGAGAGAGAGAGAGAGAGAGAGAGAGAGAGAGAGAGAGAGAGAGAGAGAGAGAGAGAGAGAGAGAGAGAGAGAGAGAGAGAGAGAGAGAGAGAGAGAGAGAGAGAGAGAGAGAGAGAGAGAGAGAGAGAGAGAGAGAGAGAGAGAGAGAGAGAGAGAGAGAGAGAGAGAGAGAGAGAGAGAGAGAGAGAGAGAGAGAGAGAGAGAGAGAGAGAGAGAGAGAGAGAGAGAGAGAGAGAGAGAGAGAGAGAGAGAGAGAGAGAGAGAGAGAGAGAGAGAGAGAGAGAGAGAGAGAGAGAGAGAGAGAGAGAGAGAGAGAGAGAGAGAGAGAGAGAGAGAGAGAGAGAGAGAGAGAGAGAGAGAGAGAGAGAGAGAGAGAGAGAGAGAGAGAGAGAGAGAGAGAGAGAGAGAGAGAGAGAGAGAGAGAGAGAGAGAGAGAGAGAGAGAGAGAGAGAGAGAGAGAGAGAGAGAGAGAGAGAGAGAGAGAGAGAGAGAGAGAGAGAGAGAGAGAGAGAGAGAGAGAGAGAGAGAGAGAGAGAGAGAGAGAGAGAGAGAGAGAGAGAGAGAGAGAGAGAGAGAGAGACACAGAGAGAGAGAGAGACAGAGAGAGAGAGAGAGAGAGAGAGAGAGAGAGAGAATAGGTAGGAGTACAAGGAGTGGCGGCGCAAGGCAAAGAGAGAGGTGGCAAAGGCCAAGGAAAAGGCATATGGCGAGCTGAATGAGAAGTTGGATACAAAAGAAGGGGAAAAGGATTTGTACCGATTGGCAAGACAGAAGGACCTAGCTGGGAAGGATGTGCTGCAGGTTACGGTGATATAGGACGCAAATGGGAATGTGCTGACAAGCGAGGAGAGTGTGAGAGTGTGTTGAGAAAGAGAAAGAGAAAGAGAAAGAGAAAGAGAAAGAGAAAGAGAAAGAGAAAGAGAAAGAGAAAGAGAAAGAGAAAGAGAAAGAGAAAGAGAAAGAGAAAGAGAAAGAGAAAGAGAAACAGAAAGAGAAAGAGAAAGAGAAAGAGAAAGAGAAAGAGAAATATATATATATATATATTGGAAGAGGTGGAGATAGTGAATCAGGAAGTGGGGTGGATCAGTAAGGATGAAGTGAGGACTGCTATGAAGAGTGGAAAGGCGGTTGGCCCAGATGGTATACCAGTGGAGGCATGGAAGTGTTTACGAGAGATGGCAGTGGGGTTTTTAACCAAATTGTTTAATAAAATCTTGGAAAGTGAGAGGATGCCGGAGGAGTGGAGAGTAAGTGTACTGGTTCCGATTTTCAAGAACACGGGTGATGTGCAGAGCTGTGGTAATTGCAGAGGGATAAAGTTGTAAAGCCACACCATGAAGTTGTGGGAAAGAGTAGTGGAAGTTCGGTTTAGAGGAGAGGTGATGATTTGTGAGCAGCAATATGGGTTTATGCCAGGAACGAGCACCACTGATGCGATGTTTGCTTTGAGAATGTTGATGGAGAAGTATAGGGAAGGCCAGAAGGAGTTACATTGTGTGTTTGTGGATTTAGAGAAAGCTTATGATAGGGTGCCAAGAGAGGAGTTGTGGCATTGTATGAGGAAGTCGGGAGTCGTAGAGAAGTATGTGAGGATGGTGCAGGATATGTATGAGGACAGTGTGACAGCGGTGAGGTGTGCGGTAGGAATGACGGACCGGTTTAAGGTAAAAGTGGGATTGCACCAAGGATCGACTCTGAGCCCTTTCCTGTTTGCAATGGGCATGTTGGGTTGACGGACCAGGAGGACAGGTTGACGGACGAGATCAGACTGGAGTCTCCATGGACTATGATGTTCGCGGATGACATCATGATCTGTAGGGAGAGAAAGGAGCAGGCTGAGGCGAGCCTTGAGAGGTGGAGGTACGCACTGGAGAGAAGGGGAATGATAGTCAGTCAGAGTAAGACGGAGTACATGTGCGTAAATGACAGGGAGGGTGGTGGTATGGTGCGGTTGCAAGGAGTTGAGGTGGGGAAGGTGGATTGGTTTAAATACTTGGGATCAACTGTCCAAAGTAACGGAGAGTGTGGGAGAGAAGTGAAAAAGAGAGCGCAGGCATGATGGAGTGGGTGGAGAAGAGTTGCAGGAGTGATTTGTGACAGAAGGGTAGCTGCAAGAGTGAAGGGGAAAGTATAGAAGACGGTAGTGAGACCAGCTATGTTGTATGGTTTGGAGGCGGTGGCGCTAACAAAAAGACAGGAAGCAGAGTTGGAGGTGGCAGAGTTAAAGATGCTGCGATTATCGTTGGGAGTGACGAGGATGGACAGGATAAGGAAGGAGTATATTAGAGGGACAGCACAGGTAGGATGGTTTGGAGACAAAGTGAGAGAGGCGAGATTGAGATGGCTTGGACATGTGCACAGGAGGGAAGCGGAGTATATCGGGAGATGGATGCTGAGGATGGAGCCGCCAGGTAGGAGGAGAAGAGGAAGGCCAAAGAAGAGGTTCATGGATGCGGTGAGGGCGGACATGCGGGTGGTTGGAGTGTCAATGGAAGATGTGGAGGATAGAGCGAAATGGAAACGGATGATCCGCTGTGGCGCCCCTTAACGGGAGCAGCCGAAAGAAGAAATATATATATATATATATATATATATATATATATATTGTGACGTCCACTGGACTTGAACAGTCCCGCCAACGTTGAATGAGCCGAAACGATGGAGGCGGTTTATTTTTTTTATAACCCAAAGATGGCGGTTTTAATCGCTCTACAGCAAACGGGACGAGGAAGGTGGCACGAGTCGCTTTTCACTGAGTTAATAATGTTTATTTCTCTTACCAGAACGATAATAAGACTCGGCAAGAGGAGGGATTCGGGGCGATTCGACGGGATGGTGGTGTGGGTTCGGGCGTGGGGAAAACACAAACAATTCCAATGGATATACAAATCTCAAACCCTCTAAGGCGCCAGGTACACACACACACACACACACACACACACACACACACACACACACACACACACACACACACACACACACACACACACACACACACACACACACACACACACACACACACACACAACGTAGCTCATGTTCAGGCTTGCCCGTGGTGTCGACGTAACAGTCACTGGATTGGTGCCGGACGAGCTGGCGTTGCGCTCGTCAGGGGCAGGAGACAAGGTGATGCAGAGTTTCCGTCAGCCCTTCCGCGCACAACCGCGGTTTCCGGCCTGTGAGCTCCAACCAGCCACCGTAGTGCTGTTCCTGGTGGTGTCGACCTCCTGGTGTAGGCCCAAGACCGCTCACACCCGCCAGGGAGCCAGTTCTGGCGCCAAGATGCGAGCAGGAGAGGGAGGCATGTCCGCCCGCCGTTCGGTCCCGTACTCCGAGCCAGCAGAACTCCAGAGCCAACCGAGGTGAGGCACGAGGCACAGCAAGGCCACGAGACACGACGAATCGAGGAACGAACCAGCGCAACAAGAGAGCGCGCTCAGAGACAAACAGCCTTGACCAGACGCTTCCTTTTATGACGCTTCTTCTTCTTCTGCTTCTTCTGCTTCTTCTGCTTCTTCTGCTTCTTCTGCTTCTTCTGCTTCTTCTGCTTCTTCTGCTTCTTCTGCTTCTTCTTCTGCTTCTTATTCTGCTTCTTATTCTGCTTCTTATTCTGCTTCTTATTCTGCTTCTTATTCTGCTTCTTATTCTTCTTCTCCCGAACAGAACCTTTTTATACTCGAGTTCTCGTCACTTCCAATCGAGCCCTTTTATTGGCCCTCCGCCGTCGCCTTCCGCCAATCCTGATCACGGGGCGGAGCCCTGTCCTGTTCCGCAGCATTGTCCTGTTGCGTCACGGCAAGCCCACAGGGAATACTAAAAGGGTTTACGCATACACACTTACCCTATCCCGTATCCCTATCTAATTACGTGACAATTATCATTTCCCCCTTAAAGAAATGGACATTTAAAGGACAACTTATCACCACTGAATTGCTACTTATTACATCGAGATCCTGGTACAACTCGAACAGCATGGCATACCTAATTAAACATCCTAATTACCCTTGGAATGCATACCCCCCCCCCCTCTCAGACGTAACAATATGTATGTAAGTAGGGTAAGAATACTGATTCTGGCTCACTTTTCCCCATGTAAATGAATGGGGGATTTTCAGCGATTCCCTTTTTTTTCCTTAAAAATAAACCCCCTTTTTATCCCAAGGTATATTTATTTGTCTCCCCTTTTAACTTGGAGGTTGAACCTCATTGAATTGAACACCTGGGGGTTGAACAGCTCACTCATTGAACCTATAAAGATTTGTTCATTCTCAAATTCCTTCAATAGTTTAATTTTCTTTGCACAATAATCCCCATCTAAAATATTGACAAACAAAACATTTGAATCTTTATATTTTTGAAGATACGCCTTTTGTGCCATTACGAAATGATAAACTTCTCTTAATGCTCTCATCTGGCCACCTCCTGAGCCACATATCATTTTGAGATTATAGTAAATTGTTTTTTCATTGTTCAATTGATAACCATCAAAGTTTTCAGTCCATTCAAGGATATTCATTTTTTTCTTTACATCCTCTAACTTACTAGTTTTTAAATTAATTCGCTTATTTGTTTTATTTACCTTTGTTTTAGTTATTTTTTCAATAAGACTTATTTGATATTTTTCACATTCATTATGTTTTCCATTTATATACCAAGACTGAGATTTTCTCCACTCTTTAGTTTGATTAATACTTGGTTTAACCATTTATATATTGTGAAAAAACGCGGCGGTAGCCCTTAAAAACCCTAACCCATCTTCCCATCGTTAAAACATAATCTATTTTATACACTCTATCATACAATATCCATATGGAACACAATCTATTCCATTATCTAAAATAAATCTCTTATCATCAAAGGCTCCTAATGCCTTTTTATTTACTTCTTCACTATATATGTTATGTTTATAACTTCTTATTGTATTCATTTTCCTATATTCTTCTTTCTTATTCATCAAACAATTATAATAATTTCTAAAAGTTATTGATTTCTTTATTACATATTTCTTTATTCCCTTTAACCTCTTATCAATCTGTTCACCATACTTATAAGCATATGCCTTTGCTCTCAATCCAATAAACTCACTCATTACTTTTCCACCCAACTCATCCTTAAACTTACCAATAACCTTTTCATTCTTTTTGGAAAATAACTCACTCTTCTTGCTGAAATTACTTGTATCATATACTCCAATATTTTTCTTCATATCTTCATAAACATCATCAGTTTTTATATCTAGGATAAAACTATCAGTGTCCATATACAACAATGAAACATTTTCACCATACTCTTTCTTTAAGTCATTATACAAATAATCATACATCAATATCTTTGATAAATCAAGAACTGCTGTTCCAATATAAATTGGTTTATCCATTACAATACTTTCCTTTTTCATATGAATTGCAGAAAAGTTCTCTGAAAAAATCTCTTCTCTCTCAAAACTTGGTTTATTTATCAATCTTGAAGCTTCTTTCCAAGATGTTGCGAATCTAATGTTTTGCCTGTTTCTAACATTTTCCATAGTCTTTCCAAATACAGCATTATTCATTAATTTATAAAAGTCCCCTTCAAATTTTACTTTTGTATTTGCTCTCATATCTGTATTGAATTGAATATACTTTTTCACCCAAGGACTTTGTTTAAATTTTAAAACTCTATGAATTTTAGCTACTCTCAATCCTTCTCTCAAAAACTGTTTTAAGCTTCTCTGATGTAAAACATATCCCTCTTTATCATAGAATGTTGTTAATAACTTTTCTGTTGATTTGCCTTTAATACTAAAACTTTTATGATAATCACTGAACCATTCTTTCTTTGGGGTTTCTTTCTCACATGCAAAAGGAAGGTCTTTATGCTTATTATGAAGAACACTCGGGTACCTCAAATCAACTTCAAAATAATAACCTTCTTCTTCGTCATTCAATTCCTCTTGAGAAGAAATAACAATATTCATCAAAGCCTTTTCATAATCCTTTTCTTCCACCCACTCTAATTTACCATAAGGCAGAGATTGAGACATTGCCCATCCATACAAATTATTAGCATCAAAATACATCAAATAATTACTATCTTTTTCACTATCATAATTTGGGAGATATTTATTATTTGCTTTCGCATATCTTTTTGAACATACTTGTGATATTCCACCTCTCTTGGACTTCTCAATCATCAAAAGCATATCAACATCACTGATTAAATCTATATCTTGTTTTGTCATTTTCAACATTGCACTCCAAGCTAAACCAGGAGCTGTGAAATAGTGGGCAGGGTCTAATCCATAACAATTTTTATTATGACAGAGTGTTCTAAAAGCCTCAAACACATCAGCTAACAATAAAACATCTGTTTTTAGATATAAATCATGATATTCTCCAAGGTTCTTTATCTTAAATATTTTCCATATTTCTTGTGCGTGTTTATATTCCTTATCACTTATCTCTTCTTCATAAAGGTTATTATAGAAACTTTCTTTTGAAGGAAGTTGTGTTTCTTTAGATCTCATAAATGAATCCATATAATCATAAGGATAAATTCCCTTACTTGTAAGAATTTTCTCTTTACTTTGAATTTCATTCCTTGTTTTAATTTCCTCTCTCGTAAGAATTCCTTCTTTAATCAGAATTTCATCTTTAATCTGAATTTCCTCTTTAGTTCGAATTTTCTTTATAATTAGAATTTCATCTTCAGTTAGAATTTCTTCATTAATTAGAGTTTCCTCTTTACTTTGAATTCTCTCTTTAATCTGAATTTCCTCTTTAGTGAGAATTTCCTCTTTTGGAAAGAATGAATTAAGATTTGGAAAAGAGTCCGTGGAGCTTAGATTTGATGCGAGGTAGGCTAGTGGTGTTCCCATAAACTTGTAAGAATCTAGAAACCTAATATGAGTTAAAGGTTTTGTGAATATCATTTTTGAAAATGAAATATACTTTTGACTTGTGTTTGTTATGGCAGAAATATTCCCTGGTGTTTTTGAAAGTTCATTTATAAATAGATGTGTATCATGGTTGGCATTGTTTTGAAGAAAGACTGGAATAAAAGAAGGTAATTTATAATTAAGATTACAACAGGAATGAGCGGGACCTCTATATTTACCAGTAAGATGACAATGGTCTCTAACTTTAGACTCCTTAATTTCCCCCTCACAAATATGACAGATATTGTTCATTCTAAATTCTAATTTTTCTTCTTTGGTTAATTTCATCGGTTCATTTGTTTCTTTCATTAATTTAGTGAGTCTGATACAATCCTTTTCTAATCGTTTTACAAACTCTTGTGAAGCATTTTTTCCACGATAATGTTCAAGTTTGTTATACTTTTCTCCAACAGATGATTTGATATAATAACAGAAACCACAAGGAATATGTTTTTGATATTTATTTGTATATGGTTCTTTTGGATTAGGAGAAGCAGTATTTATCTTTTTAAGGATACATTCAAAATCAGCGTATATCACAAATGGGTGCATGATAGATTTATTATAATCTTCAAAATAAATCTTTTCACCAGGTTTAGGCATTGTAATTACAGCTGATTTATGATTACTACAATATTTTGAATGTTGTTCTAATCGTTCTTTTGTATGAAATGAATTAAGACATCGCTTACAAGGATATATTTTGTTTGCTGTTCTGAATACCTGAGAAGAGATTAATCTTGATAAATTATTGATGCATGTGTAATGTGAATTCTTTCCAACACTAAAATATAAAAGGTCAATGTGTGTTTCTTCATTTTTATAGCTGTTTGAAATTTTTAATATTTGAACTTTGTTTGTATCCGTTAATCCATATACATTAATAGAAAGATTATTCTTTTTCTCAAATTTAGGAATATCTGTTAGTGGCATTGGGAATTTAAAATCTTTAATGTCCAAGGTATTCTCATATTTCATATATTGTTTTACTCTTTCTGAATTACATTTTGGTGGATGAAAGTGAGCAAGAACAGACCAGAGAAAACATTTATTATCATTGTTCTTAATATTAACAACTGCCTTCTTTCGTTTTATTTCTTTTGGTAATTCAATATAAGAAGAAGCTTTAAGAGGGTTTGATTTTAGAATGTGTATATCTAAAAAGATGATTTTTTTAATATTGAATCCACTTCCTACCACTGTATTATCAACATCCTCCTCTTGTCTTGATAGTTCTTCATAAACCCCACTATTCAAAAAATCTTGAAATGATGTTATAAAATGAAGACCTGTTCTCATATAAGGAGTATGTTCTTCATCTTGTCTTTTCATATTCATTTTCACTCCCATATAAAACTTTAAAGTTTTCATTTCTTTTAATGTCTTTTTAATAAATTTTTCAACATCGGGTTTCACTATTTCAATTGATTCAGCTATTGATGATGGACCGGGTTCTCCAAATTGAAAAATCCTTATTTTTATATGCCCTTTAAATGCCCCATCAGTGTTTTTAATATAATAGTCTCCCTTTACTTTAAACTCATTTTTCTTGTGTTTTTGTGATTGAAGATGTTTATTATAACTACTCTTCAAAACATCCTTTGAACAGATATCACAATGTTTTCTTTCCAACTCAAGAGGAGATATTTGATGAAATAGATTAAATGTGTGTTTGTTGGTTCGGAGGTGTTTTCTATAATGTTTATATTCGTGATTACAAACATCGCAGTACGTTGTATTCACCATATTTATTGAATAAAACTTTGCTTAAACTAAAATTTTCTTGATGAAAATTTCGTTTAATTTATAGGTGAATCTGTGCTTAAAAACATTTTATCCTCCAACTTTTTCACTTAATAAATACAATGTTTCAAGACACAAAAGACAAGTTTCAATCAATCTCTTCATCTGTTAAAGATACTGAGAAATATGTCAAGGATGTAAAATTGAACAAAGATAAATATAACAACTATTGGATAAAAACTATTATGGTAAATAATATGAGTTCTTCAATTTTCTTCAGTGGAAGGGCTTTTAGTATACCTGGTAGAACATCAATTAAAGTATCTCTAACAAAAGTTTCTCCTCTCCTTCTAGTAATATATTCAAAACTAGAAAAGCAATGAAACAAGAAAAAGTATCAAAGAACAAAAACCTTATGGATGAAGCTTTAGAAAGAAAAGATAAGACCATCTGTAATATGCAAGGAGAAATTTGTATTTTTTCAACAACCCTAAAGATGTAAATCCTGATGAAATAAAGGATGTTAATATATCAGGTGAAATGACATTTCGTTCAATAGTAGTTAACGATAATTTTAAAATTACCTTTAATATAAAAAATGTTGTCGTTGAATCTGATAATGAAAAAAAGTATATCGATATCGATGGTAATATACAACTGAAAGTACAGATGAATTTCAGTTTAAGTAAAGTTTTACTTTATAAATATGCTAGACTTTCCTGATTCTCCATATGACAAATTTGAGAATTGTCCTGCGTGTGAAAGATCGGGATTAAACACAGAGTCAAAAGCCTATAAACAATGTATATTCTGTGATTATCTTCTAATTAATGATAATAAAAAATATAAAAAGGAAAATAATTCTTTTAGATTTACACCAAAAATGAATTACTTTACAAGATTGATTAGAGAAATGAATGTAAAGTATGAGGGTGATAACACACCTTTCCTTACAAGGGAAGAAACTGAACGTATAAGAGAAATGTTCAAAGGATTGTTGTTGTATATTATTCATGGATGTAATTTTCAGGGAAATATCAACACAAGATATTGTATAAATAAAATAATGGATTATCTTGAAATTAAACCTGAACTTAGGATAAAATATAGAGTTTCTAAAAAAGCCAACAATAAATTAAATAACCTGTTTTTCAAATATATAAATGAATGATTTTTTACCTATTTGGGAAAATAAGATAAAATTTAACAACCATAAAAATCTCCCAAATTCATTAAGATGTCTCATAGTTGGTTCAAGTGGATGTGGAAAAACCTGCTTACTTTTAAAAATGCTCCTCACTCCCAACTTTTTAGATTATGATAATTTAATAATTTTCACAAAGTCGAGTTTTCAACCAGAGTATCAACTACTCTCACAAGGTTTTAATGCTGGTCTTCAAAAAGAAGATATAATCGGTTTATTTAAACGTCAAAAAAACCTAAATGATTATAACATTGAAGATATAATTCAACTATTTTGTGATACACAGAGATGTAAAAAGAAATCAAATCCTATAACTTGTATTCTTAGTGATAATACGGATGATATACCGTCTCCCCAAGATTTGGATAAATCAAAAAAGAACCTCGTTATCTTTGATGATTGTGTTAATGAGAGAAACCAAACGGTAATGGACAGCTACTACACAAGAGAGAGACATTCTTCTTGTAATTGTATTTATCTTAGTCAATCGTACTTTCAACTTCCTCGTTGTTCCATCAGAAACAATGCTAATACTTTTATTTTATTCAAGTTAAATTCAATAGATATCAATAATTTTTGGAGAGATAATTGTTCTACATTATGTAGTAAAAAGAAATTTGAGGATTACATGAATTACATGACTGAAAAATATAAATATATTGTTGTGAAACAAGATGAGATATTAAGGGATATATTTTTTGTTTTATAAACAATTACATATATAAATGACAACTATTATTATAAATCTTGTGGGTAAATCTGCTTCTGGAAAAACTTTCATAAATCAAGGTTCTTGTGTAGTACAAATGAGAATATTGTAAATTTACTTAAAAAACACCCCGTGATACGCATTGTATCAACAACAACTAGAGCAATAAGACCTGGAGAAGTAAAAGGTGAAGATTATCACTATATTTCAGTGGAGGAACATATGCGATTGAGGAATGAAGGACAAATATTTGAGGAGGTTTCTCTTGGTACAACAAAATATTCACATTGTAAGAGTGAGTTAAGGAAACTAAAATCTGGTGGTGTTGGGATATTAGAAACTAATCCAGAAGGAACGAGACAAATTATTAAATATCTGAGCGGAGTGAAGATTTTATCATTCGGTTTTGATGTTGATGAAGAAACTCAACGCAAACGTATGAAAAGCAGAGATGCAAGTATTAGTGAAGAAGAAATTACAACTCGCATTAATGTTAATGAAGAATTTGATGAAATATTTAAAGAAAAGGATTTATTTGAACACATCTACTTGAATGATGAAGAAAAGGAAAATTTCCCTGTTAATCTTTACAATTCATTAAATGATATTTTACAATAAATAAATGGATACAAAAGAAAGAGCAAGAAGATTTAAGGAACATCAAGAGTTGGTTTCAAAAGTTGTAAAACAACAGGAAGACATAAAGAAGAAACGCAGACAGAAACTAACGGGCGAAGAAGCATTTGAAAGAAAACAAGAGAAAATTTTTAAACCACTTTTAAAAACTTCCCAAGAAAAAATGAAAGATGTTTCCACAGTTCCCACAGTAGAATATACTCCCAGAAAGCTTCAAATGTTAAAAGATTTCAGTCAAATGACGGAGGAAGAATTAGAGCATTTAGGAGAATTAGAATATGATGATGAAGGTTTATTTCAACAACTGGAAGAGATTAATCAACCCCCTGATTATATTGTGAATGCTATTCAAAACAATGAATATTCAGCGGATTCAAAAACCAAAGCAGGACTCATTCCAACAGAACAACCAGCAATATTTCATCTTGTTCAAGAAAAGGTATTGATATTTAATGATGAATTAAGGTTCTTAAGTTCTGCTCAACCCCCTGTTAAACTAACTCCGAGATTAATGTTTCTTCTCACAAAAGATGGAAGACAAGGTTCAACTGTGAGGGATGAATCAAAGTATATTGATAAACCATTGGATATGGAAAATAATGATGATAGAGTATATATTGATTTGCTGAACACTCTAAATTATAAGGTTATTCTTTCTGGTAAAAGTAGGAAGAATGAGAAGGAGAAACACATTATTCAGGCTTTAAGTATCCTTGGTTCAGGTATTAGTTTTCTTCCAAATGACCCATCGCAATTAGTTAATAGACTGTTATTGTTGTTAGGCAGTAAGAAGGCTGGAAATAACAATTGTTTTAATGAAGCATCAGCCATTTTAGACCAGTTGATGAACATGAAAATAATTAATAAATGTCAATATAAAGACATTTTATCTCATATTAAATAAGATGAGAAGCACAATCCTGAGTTTTAATTTCACAACAAGTGACCACACATCTTCATTCCCATACCCACTACAACTTGACACAACAAAAGAATATGAGGCATCTTTATTGTCCATGGAAACTTATAATACCTTATTTAATATAACCGAGAAAAATGACAAGTTTAGTTATAATCCGGGAAGTGGATACAAAACGATAACAGTCTCACCGGAGCATACGAGATTTCTCAAATATCTTCCGAAATTGCTCGTCTTATGAAAGAACAGGGTGATGAACCAAAAAATATTGTTATAAACATTCAAAAACA
Organism: Eptatretus burgeri; assembly: GCF_056783735.1. Taxonomy (NCBI): domain Eukaryota; kingdom Metazoa; phylum Chordata; class Myxini; order Myxiniformes; family Myxinidae; genus Eptatretus; species Eptatretus burgeri. The sequence continues at coordinate 62,573,457 of NC_140976.1, read as the reverse complement.
TACTTCAAAATCAACGATTAAAGTTAAAAATAACTACAAGGTTGATTTCACAATTGATAATTCATTTAGAGAGTTATTAGGTTTCTCCTCAAAAAGATTGAAACTAATGGGACGTTTTACAGTGATAATGTCATTCAAATATCCTCAGGAATAAATTCGGTGTTAATTCACTGTGATTTGATTGATGGTGCTTATAATGATGGAAAAAAACAAATACAATATTTTCATTCAGCGCATACTCAACCCCAATTGGTTATAAATTCAATATGGAACCTAAAAATTTGGTTTATCTACCTGTGTCAGGAAAAACCATACACAGAGTAAATTTTAGGATAACCGACCAAGATAATCGTGTGATTTCTTTTAATGGAGAAGTTATATCCATCAGAATTCACCTACGTGAAGTTTTCCAATAAATAAATACGATGGTTATTGTGAGGAAACACGAGTTGGGAAAATATAAAATAATTACAGGGGATGGGATGTTCCTTTCCCCGTACTACAAGGGTGAAGGTATGTATCTTGGTAGAGGATACTATAAACCTAAGAGACAAAGGGGTGTCGGACATCAATTTAGAGGAGATGGGATAATTGATACTCTCATGGGTATTGGTTCAACTATTCTTTAACATAAAGACCTAATTGGTTCAACTGCTTCTGCTGTGGGAAATGTAGCAGGTGCTGTAAAGAGTATAAAAGATGCTCAGAAGGAATCTCATAAATTACAAGCAATAAAAGAAATTAAGAAAGGTAAAACTCAGTTGTCCCCCCAAGAACGACAGAAAATAATTCAAATACTTGGATCAGGGTTTCAAAAGTTTTAACATCTTTTTTCCTAAATAAATACAAGTATGGAAGCAACTGATAGTATCTATGATTTGGATGATACTATTATTATCTCAAACTCCACTAAAAAGAAGATTACTTCAAGGTAAATGCAATAACTGGAACAGACTGGAATACAAATGGTACAAAAAGTTTTGAAATAAATAATCAACAAACCTATTTGAATCTCTCCGAAAGTTTCTTGTTGTGTAAATTTAAATTCACTAAGGCTGGGAATAACACAAACGCTACACTTGTAAATGATTTCTTCTGGAAAATGTTTGATAGTGTGCGATTGTATATTGGAACACAAGAAGTTGAAGCGGTTGATTATGTCTCTGCTGTATCTGAAATGATGAAATTTACACTCTATACATTCAGTGATAGAATGGGAAAGGGGTCTGTCGAAGGTTTTATTCCTGATATGTCAACGGGAACAAACACAGACCCTGGATATATTCAAAGGAAAGGAATGTATAATGATGATACAAAAGCAGAAAATAGTTTTACTGTGGCAGTTCCTCTTAAAGGTATATTTGGATTTTGTGATTATGATAAAGTTCTGTATGGTCTTAAAATTAGATTTCAACTACAAAGGAATGATAATGAAAATAGATTGCTTTTTGGTGTTGGTAGTGCTTTTGGTGAACAGAATAAATTTGTAATTGAGGAGATGAGTTGGTATATCAGTGAATATACTCCTAATCTTAAAACAGAAGAGATGTTGAATCGAAGACTTAACTCAAAGAAACCACTCAGTGTATCATACCTCAAAAGAAGATGTCAACACGTTAAACTCAATCAAACTACTTACACGTGGAATTTGGGTGTTCTGGAAGGAAAGCCACGATATCTGTGGATGATTTTTAAAAAGCCAGATGGTGATACTGCGACTGATAAGAATAATGCATTGAGTGATAATGCTAAGGTGAAACAACTTCGCGTTTCTCTAGATGGAACATTTTATCCACGAGATAGATTGGAAATTAATTGGGAAAAAATGATTTTGCTGAAGCATACAAGTCTTACCAAAAGGTGTGTGAAAGTAATGGAAATAAAGAACCTATTTTGGATATGACAGCATTTAAAAGTTTGTATACAATCTATGCGTTTGACCTGAGTGCTCAAAAGGAAACTATAAAGTCTAATCGAGTGGATACTTCCCTATACATTGAAAGAGGAGAGAGTGAAGAAGTTGATACATATTGTTTGCTTTTGGAAGAAACAGAATTGCAGATTAATACAGATAATGGTGTGATGATTAGTCTCACATAATTTTTTGTTAAATAAATGAGTGGCAAAGTACCAACTGGGGTATATGTTAATCAAATCAATCTTCATAAACTATCATCTTGTGTTCAAAATCAAAAGCCTTGTACGATTAACGTTAATACAATTCAGAGAAAAGGAGCAGTAAGAATTGATGTTTTGCTCACAAGAGAACAGGTTAAAATCTTGAATGACACTGGCTCACTTAAAATTAAAATGACAAAACCAATGTTGAAAAAATATTCAATAAGAGAGACGAGTGGAGGATTTCTCCCATTTCTAATTCCTTTATTTGCTGGTTTAAGTGCGGTTGGAGCATTGACGGGTGGTATTTCAACAGCGCTGAAAACTGCCAACGAAAGGAAGGCTCAACTCCAGGCTCAAAAAGAATTGGAAAGACATAACAAAGAGTTGGAGAAACAAATTAGTGGAAGTGGTGTAATTGTAGATTTTGCTGAAAAACTTGAAGGTCTGCCTGATAAAGCGAGATTGTTAGTTGGAGATATGCTTTCTTCTATAGCACAAGCAGGTGTAAAATTAACGAAAAGAGGTAATGGATTATATCTTTCTAATAAATAAATGAGCATTGATGAGTGGTTGAAAGAATTTGGAAAGAATACAACATCAAATTTACAACTTGCCAAATATTGTAAGAAATTAAAAATTCATAATGTGGTTATTTGTATGAGAGATGAATTAACAAATGTGCCGAAACATACAAAGAATATTATTATGAACTTAGAAGATAATGATGGGAACGGTTCTCATTGGGTTTGTATTTTTAATAGTCAAGACAAATATTATTTTGATAGTTTTGGTCTTCCACCACCTGTTGAAGTCATAAAATTCTTACAGAATGGTGTTTATCAAACATTTCAAGTCCAAGAATTAAATTCCAAGTGTTGTGGTCAATTATGTCTACATGTGTTATTTCAACTCAACAAAAATAAAAAATTTTATGATATTATTTTTAATCTAATATAAATGACTTATGTTGGTAAAGATGGTTCTATCTTTGGTGTATCTCAAGAACTGGATATTGATTTATCAAATTATTATACAAAGGCACAGGCTGAACGACATAAATATAATATAAACAAAAATATTAACATGAAAAATGCTTATAAATTAAAAAATTATCCAAGCCCGACTGACGCGAATGACTTGGTGAGATTAAGCGATTTATCACAATATATATACTTAAATAAAACGGCTGTGTATTCCAAAGATACAGAAGTGTTGATATTATCTCCAGGTCATACAGAATTCACAGTTCGAATTAAAATAAATTTTTATAAAGAAGGGCATATCGTTTGTATGAGAATAGAACAATGGGGGTATGATATGAATGATTTAGGGTATAATTGGTCATTTAAAATTAACCTCGAAGACCTGGAACAATTAAATCAGTCTCGTAAGGAAGAATATTATGCACTTGGTATCGAGAATGAGTTTTGTGGAGCCACGATTAGTAAACAACAAATAAAAGAATTTAATAAGGGTAAATATAATAATGGTTTTGCCCTTGTTTATCTCATGAAAACAGAAAAAACAGGATTATATATAATAAGTAAGGAAATACAAAATGATTTAACTATGGGAAGATGGGGAGGTGTTTCGTGCCATAATATTATTCTAACATATATTTCTAATACATAAATGACAGCAAGAAGGCTTCAAGAAAATTATCATTTCTGTGTCCAAGCATACCTTCAAGAAAAGGGTATTCGGTATTTTAATAAATATGTTCTACAACATAAGAATGAGGTATTTTCAATAAAAGATTGGCATTATGCTGATGTTGATAAACCGACAACTTTAGATTTAATTAGAATGTTAAATAATGAAAAAATTATAAGGTTAAGAAAAGGTAAGGCTCTTTTAGAAATTCAAAAGAAATTTTATTGGTTTCCTGTTGTAAAAAAATTATTTTGGATACAGGAATAACAAGAAATCCTGATGAATATATGTATAATATTCTATGGGGTGTAAACGATTCAAGGATAGTAAGGGATGAGGAAGGAGTTGAAGAAGAGAGGGAAGAGGAGGAAAAGGAGAAGGAGGAGAGGGAGAAGAAAGAGAAGGAGGAAAAGGAGAAGAGAGAGAAGGAGGAAAGAGAGAATAGAGAGAGGGAGGAAAGAGAGAAGAGAGAGGGAGAAGAAAGAGAAGGAGGAAAAGGAGAAAAGAGAAAAAGAGGAAAGAGAGAATAGAGAGAGGGAGGAAAGAGAGAAGAGAGAGAGGGAGAAGAAAGAGAAGGAGGAAAAGGAGAAGAGAGAGAGGGAGGAAAGAGAGAGAATGAATAAATATCAAAATATGGAAACCAGTGAGATTCAAAAAAGATTGGTGGTATTACAGAAAATAACTCAACCCACCGAGGAGGAAAACAAAGAATTGACAAGTCTATTTGCAATATTTTCTTCAAGACTATTGACATCGTCAAGCTATTCATTTTAATTCAAGTTTTTTCTTAAATAAATGGAGGAGAGAGTGAAGGCATTTCTAAGGATTCTTTATGTTTTAAAAATTAAGATTCAAATGTGCATGTTGGAAACTAAAAAGGTTTTTGCACTCTGCAGGAATTTTTCTCATAAATAAATGAGTTATTGTCTCAAATGTAAAAAGAAAACTAATACTAAAAATATTTCATATATTAAAAGTAAAAATAACAGGGTTATACAAAAAGGTATATGTTCGGTGTGTGGTTCAAAAAAATCAATTTATCTCCAAACACAAACTCGGAGGAGATATACAAAAGTTTTTATCAGGAAGTAAATTTACAACTACTGGAATACCAGGGGAATTACATCTTCCAGGGTATTCTTTCTGTGGTCCAGGCACAAACTTGGATAAAAGATTAGATGAGGCAGACAATCCTAAATCCTGGAGTAAACCAATCAATAGAGTTGATGAAGTGTGCATGAGACACGATATTGATTATGGGAATACCACAACGTTGGAAGAAAAGCATGAAGCCGATAGAGAAATGTTGTATAATTTGTCTCTGATACAAAATCCAACCTTGAGAGAAAAAGTTGATAGGTTCATCGTGAAGAAGATGATTAGTGCTAAATTGAAACTTGGACTTGGAAATTCAAAAACTTATAAGCTCTAATGATGCCATTAAGACTGAAGAGCAATTAGCTGATGAATTACATAAACCAATATTCACAAAGTTTCAGAGAAGGAAAGTTTATTCCAAGGAAGTTGATTATATCTGGTCTGCTGATTTGATTGAACTCAATAATGATAAGGGGTACAAGTATGCTTTAACCGTTATTGATTTGAGGAGTAGATATGCGTGGGTTGTCCCTTTAAAAACAAAACAGGTAGTACTCTTATGTTAGCTTTTCAACAGATATTTAATAAAAGTAAGAGAAAACCTAAAAATTGTGGACTGATGAGGGTAGAGAGTTTTATAACAAGACATTTATGAATTTTCTAAAAAATAACAGTATTACATTATACAGTACCTTTAATGAAGGGAAGGCAGTTGTTGTTGAACGTTTTAATCGTACCTTAAAAGAGAGACTATATAAAAAATTCACACAACTCGGTTCACAACAATGGTCATCTTTTATTCAGGATATTGTGGATAAGTATAATGACACGATTCACACGTCAACAAATATGAAACCATCAGAAACATTTACAAAATTAAAATATGAAAAAGAGATTAATGTCAGAAAACCTAAGTTCAAAGTTGGTGATATCGTAAGAATATATAGGTGGAAATCTCATTTTGAAAAGGGTTTTACTGAACGATGGACGAAAGAACTTTTTAAAATTGTTGATGTAATAGATACAGTTCCTTGGACTTATAAAATATATGATTTGGAAGGGGAAGAGATTTTAGGTTCATTTTATTCACAGGAATTACAAAAGACAAAACTAAGCAGATAATACACCTTTGTGGACACTCGAGGGCCAAGTCCGAGGTGTACAAGTATATAATGTGTGTCAAGGGGTGGACGTTCTTAGATCTGTGAACCCCAAACACAGAATCCTCAACTGAATAGTCAAGGCTTAACTTTTGTTTGTGTGTGTGTGTGTGTGTGTGTGTGTGTGTGTGTGTGTGTGTGTGTGTGTGCAATGGGAGCAATAGGTTGGCGCTTCACTCCCTCCTACTATACACCGTTGTGGACACTCGAGGGCCAAGTCCGAGGTGTATAACAGTATATAATGTGTGTCAAGGGGTGGACGTTCTTAGATCTGTGAACCCCAGACACAGAATCCTCAACTGAATAGTCAAGGCTTAACTTTTGTTTGTTGATGTGTATGTGTGTGTGTGTCCCAACCCTCACATTCAAAATCTCAACCCCAACTCAATCCTCACCCAACACAATGTCTTTTTCAAAATGAGATTTCCACATATATATATATATATATATATATATATATATATATATATATATATATATATATATATATATATATATATTTTACGTTTTTTTTTTTTTCTCTTCTTCCAATTCTGTCTTTTAAGGCTTTTAGGTTTGATAACATAGAAAGAGGGAGTAAGAACTTTCTTGATAGGTTTAAATCCCAAAGAGTGGTAGCATTTCAAGTCTTCAAAATAAACCCAACTTTCCAAGTCTCCAAGGTAGTTATTTAAACCATCAAGGCAGAACTCATTTACTGATTTTTTCAAAATTTGTGAGTCTCCAAGGTAGTTCCCATATTTAGAACCATCTTGGCAGAACCCTTTTCCTGAGTCTCCAAGGTAGTTATTTAAACCATCAAGGCAGAACTCATTTACTGATTTTTTCAAAATTTGTGAGTCTCCAAGGTAAAACTTGTATTCTGGCTCATCAACGTATAACTTGTTCAGTGGGTATTGTCTTGATAACTCACAATGAGTACTATTGCTGTAAAACTCTTTTTCAGGATTTTGCTGGTCTCCAAGGTATAACTCTTTGGTTGGGTCATCAAGGACGAACTCGTTCTGTGGGTCTTGGTCGCTCATAAGGTCTTCAACCAAGCCAACAATTTCGCCCCAAGTTGTAGCAAAAGCAGTATTTTCATTTCGTATTTCAGACACAATTTCCTGTGAGAGAAAATAATAATGTATTAATTAAGTTATTTAATTATTAAATGAGTATGCTTCAATCAAAGTTTGAAAATAGGAAAATAAAAATCTTACCTCAACAGATAAGAGGTTTGAATCCAGTTCATCAACTTGAAGGTTTAGTTCCATACAAGACAGAGAGTTCCAAGGAACACCAAAGTCATCCCACTCAAGGTCTTGGTCGCTCATAAGGTCTTCAACCAAGCCAACAATTTCCCCCAAGTTGTAGCAAAAGCAGTATTTTCATTTTGTATTTCAGATACAATTTCCTGTGAGAGAAAATAATAATGTATTAATTAAGTTATTTAATTATTAAATGAGTATGCTTCAATCAAAGTTTGAAAATAGGAAAATAAAAATCTTACCTCAACAGATAAGAGGTTTGAATCCAGTTCATCAACTTGAAGGTTTAGTTCCATACAAGACAGAGAGTTCCAAGGAACACCAAAGTCATCCCACTCAAGGTCTTGGTCGCTCATAAGGTCTTCAACCAAGCCAACAATTTCCCCCAAGTTGTAGCAAAAGCAGTATTTTCATTTTGTATTTCAGATACAATTTCCTGTGAGAGAAAATAATAATGTATTAATTAAGTTATTTAATTATTAAATGAGTATGCTTCAATCAAAGTTTGAAAATAGGAAAATAAAAATCTTACCTCAATAGATAAGAGGTTTGAATCCAGTTCATCAACTTGAAGGTTTAGTTCCATACAAGACAGAGAGTTCCAAGGAACACCAAAGTCATCCCACTCAAGGTCTTGGTCGCTCATAAGGTCTTCAACCAAGCCAACAATTTCCCCCAAGTTGTAGCAAAAGCAGTATTTTCATTTTGTATTTCAGATACAATTTCCTGTGAGAGAAAATAATAATGTATTAATTAAGTTATTTAATTATTAAATGAGTATGCTTCAATCAAAGTTTGAAAATAGGAAAATAAAAATCTTACCTCAATAGATAAGAGGTTTGAATCCAGTTCATCAACTTGAAGGTTTAGTTCCATACAAGACAGAGAGTTCGAGGCAAGCACACAGCACACCATTGCCAGCAAAAACAAATGTTTAAAATGGAGCCTGGGTTTGAAGCTTTTATAGAGAAAGACTGGTGGGTGTGGTTTCCTTTGGAAATTCCCTGGGCAAGCCTAGGCAAGCCTTCATTGGGAAATTTTTCAAAACCATAACATCCTGTAATTTTCTAGTGATTTCTTTGTGAGTCAGAGATGAACTGGAAATGATGTAAGAGTGGGCGGGGCTTAGCAAAAGTAGGCGGGGCTTAGGAAAAGTGGGCGTGGCTTAGAAAAAATACCTTATGAAAAGTGGGCGGAGCTTAGCAAAAGTGGGCGGGGCTTAGGAAAAGTGGGCGTGGCTTAGAAAAACACCTCATGAAAAGTGGGCGGAGCTGAGCAAAAGTGGGCGGGGCTTAGCAAAAGTGGGCGGGGCTTAAAGAAAAGTGGGCGGGGCTTAACAAAAAAATAACCTGTGGCTCAGGAGGTGGTCAAACAAGAGCATTAAGAGAAGTTTATCATTTCGTAATGGCACGGAGCCTGGTGTTGGCGCAGTGGTTATGGCAGCGGCTTGGGATCCAAAAGGTCCTGAGTTCAAGCCCCTTTGGGCCACTGAATTGATACACCAGGGGGTTGACTCAGCCTGTCATCCTTCCGAGGTCGGCGAAGGGAGTACCCGTGTACTGGGCCGGTGTATACCCCGGTTAAAATAGGTGTACCATATCCCTGTGTCGTAAGAGGCGACCAGGGTTGCGTCAGGAAGGGCATCCGGCGTAAAACATGTGCCAAATCACAATGCGGATCATACGGATGATCCGCTGTGGCGACCCCTTACGGGAGCAGCCGAAAGAAGAAGAAGAAGATCATTTCGTAATGGCACAAAAGGGGTATCTTCAAAAATATAAAGATTCAAATGTTTTGTTTGTCAATATTTTAGATGGGGATTATTGTGCAAAGAAAATTAAACTATTGAAGGAATTTGAGAATGAACAAATCTTTATAGGTTCAATGAGTGAGCTGTTCAACCCCCAGGTGTTCAATTCAATGAGGTTCAACCTCCAAGTTAAAAGGGGAGACAAATAAATATACCTTGGGATAAAAAGGGGGTTTATTTTTAAGGAAAAAAAAAGGGAATCGCTGAAAATCCCCCATTCATTTACATGGGGAAAAGTGAGCCAGAATCAGTATTCTTACCCTACTTATGTATATATATATATATGTATATAATATATACAGTGGTGCCCCCCAGAATCCGAATTTAATTCGTTCCAGGAGGCTATTCGGATTGCAAAAAGTTCCGATTCCAAATGTTCGGATTCCAAATGTTCCGATGCTGCGGGTGCATATGTGCGTGCCCATACGTGCGGGCCTGTAGGTGCGTGGCCATACGTGCGTGCCCGTACGGGCAAAAAAGAAAAGAATTGACGTCAATCATGATGTCATAGCACCGTGTCCTGTCATTGGTTGGCAAATAAATGGCCGTAACTTGGGAAGCACTTGTCCGATTAATATCAAACCTTGAAAAGGCACATCCTCAGGTCCCCAGCAATATATGTGGCAAGTTTCAATGAGATCGGACCAGTGGTTGTCGAGAAACAGCGGTCACACACACACACACACACACACACACACACACACACACACACACACACACACACACACACACACACACACACACACACACACACATTGCTGGAATTATAGATAGATAAAAAAAATTGTAGATTTCTTTACAGGTGCGGCACGTATGTGCGTGGCCGTACGTGCAGAAAAAAAAGTTGTGACGTCATAGCACCATGTCCTGTCATTGGTTGGCAAATAAATGGCCGTAACTTGGCAACCGCTTGTCCGATTAATATCAAACCTTGAAGACGCTCATCCACAGGTCCCCAGAAATATTCCTGGCAAGTTTCAATGAGATCGGACCAGGGGTTGTCAAGAAACAGCGGTCGCAGACACACATACAGACAGACACACACAGAGATTGCTGGAATTATAGATGGATGTGTTTATAATGGAGGGAAGATGTATGTTTCACAACTACTCCGACAGGATTTGACCTTGGAAGCTGAAACTTTTCGGGATTCATGAGGACATGCTGAAGTTGTACCTGTGCAAGTTTCGTTTGTTTTGAAAAAAAAAAATCCTTTTTTGTCGCATCTTTGCATTTTCTTCCTTTGGGATGGGGGAGGAATGATTATGAATATCAGAGTAATGGTTATGCCTGGCGTTGGCTTCATGGTAAGGGTGGTGGGCTTGGGAACCTGCTCAGCTGTTGAATTAATACCAGGTGGGGTTAACTCGGCCTGTCATCCTTGAGAGGTCAGCAAAATGAGTGCCAGCTTGCTGGTACCCTGTGTTGGAGTGGCGACCCGTCCAGGATTGTGCCCAATTGCCAAGGAGACTGCTTAGGCAGCACCAATGCTCTGCACAGAGTAGGCTCCCAATGGATGGATGGGGGATGGTGGTGTTGCAATTGGGATTGTCTGGGTTATTCAACTCTTCTTCTTTCGGCTGCTCCCGTTAGGGGTCGCCACAGCGGATCATCCGTCTCCATTTCGCTCTATCCTCCACATCTTCCATTGACACTCCAACCTCCCGCATGTCCACCCTCACCGCATCCATGAACCTCTTCTTTGGCCTTCCTCTTCTCTTCCTACCTAGCAGCTCCATCCTCAGCTTCCTTCTCCCGATATACTCCGCTTCCCTCCTGTGCACATGTCCAAACCATCTCAATCTCGCGTCTCTCACTTTGTCTCCAAACCGTCCTTCCTGCGCTGTCCCTCTAATATACTCATCCCTTCTCCTCCCAGGTCAAAAAAACCAGTAAAGACCTGTAGCTTACTGGTCAACTGGTATCAGTTGAAAACCAGTAGCCAACTGGTACCAGTAAAGCCAGTTGGTTTCTTACTGGTTTTAATATGGAAATTGGAATAGAGTGATATATTACCAGTTGAAATACATGTATTTAACTAACTGGTATCAACTGGGACCAGTACATTGTAACTGGTATCAACTGGGAGACCAGTACATTGCAACTGGTATCAACTGGGACCAGTACATTGCAACTGGTATCAACTGGAACCAGTAAGACTTTAACTGGTACAAATATGAGCTACTGGTTTTTTCAACTGGGAAATTGGAATTCTGACTGAATTTAACTGGTACCAGTTGAAACCAATAGAGACCAGTTAAAGACCAATTAGAACCAATAGAGACCAGTTGAAAATGTGTACTGGTTTTAACTGGTTTTTCGACCTCGGCTGTCCATCCTCGTCACTCCCAACGAGAATGTCCGAGCTATTCAACTACGATGTATTTTATGTGCTTGTAAGCAATACACATATTTTTGCTTCATGTACGTAACACGGGTTATTTTTATTTTTTTCCGGAGCGATCGAGGCAACGGTCTGTTTGCCAATACACCACCCAAATAAAGGGGTTAGAAGAACTTAGTGCCCGCTTTGAACGAGATCACCTGTTGGGCGGTGTATTGGCTGTGGTATTACAATCATAAAAGATAAAAAATATATATATATATATGCCCTCATTGTTGCTCCCATATGGAACGGGTGCTTGCTTCAATGGTGTACCTTCATTTCCATAGCAACAATGGAAAGTTCATGATCCTATAAAATCACTGCATGAGATATGCACAAATGACATCAAAGTTCAAAATTCCTTCTCAAAACAAATTATGCTTCTGTATATCGTTTTCGGTTCAACGAGGCAGAACGAGCACAGCTCCACGTGTGAGCAGTTTATGCTGTAGTGTAGTAGATTGTGCATTACTCTTCGACAAAGCCTTGTTGAGGTTGCTCGGTGGCATTGTCGTGCTTACTATGACAGTTATCAGGGAAAAATTAAATAAGCCTCGTGGATAATGCAACCACGCTTGCCCTGAAAAGTATCATTTGAAAAAGCCAGTTGGCTGCAATGTTACAAGCAAGCCAGTGATATTAAATAAATAACCACAACGACATGGCTACAAACCCTCCTCCCCCCCCAAAGTCCCCTGACCGATGGTTTTTCTTGCAATGCAATATACTGAGCCCGTAAAGGCTTTCTGAGATTGCCATTGGAAAGCCTGGTCTTGGAGTCCCCACAGGGGACAGATCTGTCCTGTGGCGATCTATCGCAAAATGGAGTCGGCGAAGAAGCCTGCGCTCCCAGCTTCATCGCAGACGACTCTCCGTATGTCCTAAGCCATCTGTCGTGCTTGGGGACCACGGTGGGCTGTCCCATAACCCATCCCACGATCACAGCACCTCGAGACACGTGTCCTCCGATCCAAGGTCAGCTCAAGGTCTCGGTTGTGACGTGATGAAGTCACAAATCATGGCCTCGGATTGCTCAAGCATCGGCGAATCTGAGCGAAGGAGATTTACGAACACCACATTAAAAGCACCACCGACTGCATATGAAGTAGTCTCGCTGGAATCACTGCCGTGCTACAAACAACGCATTCCATTCAGCAGGCACGGCCGAAGCAGTCGGTGTTGCCAACAGTTCATCGCATTGCCAAAGTCTCCCATCCATCTTTTGGTGGGGGATTACGTTTGATCCTTGCACCAGTCAGCCTGGAATATATAATGGTCGTCTTCGAAAATTTACTATGAATGAAACGGTGCTTTGCAGTGGAAGAAGGATGAAATACTTAGTGTGCTCGAGTACAAGTATTATATCAGAGGAATGGTTGGCAGAGCAAGTGCTGCAGGTGTGAGGAGGAAATGCATGCGACGCTGAAATTCAAAAGTCTGAGCTGGGGGCAATAGAAAAAGGATATTGAAGAAAGTATGAGATGCAGCAGGTTCATGGAGGGTGCAAAATGAAAGAAGTGAGAAGGGATGCTGCAAGTAATACAGATAAGGCATATGGAGGTGGCAGGGAGGGCTTGGTGAAAATGGGGCAATAAATCGAATAAGAGGGAAGAAGGAGTTGCATAGCCAATAAAGGTGACTTCATAAGTGGAAATTCAAGTTGGTCGATGCCAAACAAGCCATGAATGAGGTTCAGCTCTCTGCACAAAGATATTTGTCTATCTGTATCGTTATGATCTCCATGTTTGCATTTTTTAAATATTCAATATATTTGCCTTCCCTGCCCCTCCGCGCTTTCCTTCCATGAATTCTATGGAATTGAGCAAGAGCCTCAAAATAGGTACGGACCAGAAATGGTGTGTTATTCATCAGAGTAATAACCAAACGCAAAACATTTCCAGGAAATGGGAATTTTTCCATCGAAGCCAAATACATATCCTACTATTGTGAACGATGAAGTTCTTCAACGTCCAAATCATTTTAACATCTCCACTAAATTGTCTGATTTCTGAGCATATCATACGCGACCATTGGGGAGAATAGGGTGAAATAGCTCCGAAGGGAATTTGACCGAGACAAAAAAAAAAATCAAAAAATGTATCGTACATTTTTTGGAGCTTTCATGATATTTCATTTTGTCTCGTGAATTGTGGGTCTACCTACGTGGATTGATATGACATTGGCAGAAAAAGCTAATCCAATTGAAGACAGCTGATAACTCCATATCTGTGATCACAAGGCAAACACCAAGGGTAAGCCTCCCCTGGCTTAGCCTTGACGATCGTCCGTGACTTACCCTTGGCCCATGATCCAATGATGGCATATTTTGTTCAGACCACCATAATATGACCTTGACCATCAACATTTATCGATGGAGTGTAAATTAATAAAATGTGTCCCCATTTACAATCTATCCAAAAAAAATTCAACATCATGAAAATCGGAGGAAAATTATTCAAGTTATGATCAAAAAAAGGTGTTTTGTGTTAATTAGGTCGCAATCCGAAAAATGTAGGTCAATGACACTCATGAAATGTCAGGTGCACAATTTCAGTGCAGGTACACGATTATGATACAAGATCATGGTGGAAGGCCAAACGGTCTTTGAGATTCCGCAATGACAAAATTGAGCGATGACAAAAAAAAGTGTTCTTTTTTGTCAGACCGCCATTTGACCTTGCGTAAATGCACCTTCCTTGCGTTTGATGTAAATTAAGCGTAAATGCACCTTCCTCTATGCTATCTCGAGAGGGGAATTTCGTTCCGATTGGGCAAACCTTAGTCAAGTTATGGTGTAAAATGTTTTAAAATGTCTATAATTGGGTCATGACCTTAAAAAGTAGGTCAAGGACAAAAAATGTGAATCTTTTTTTTGCATAATTGATGCAAAATATCATTCTGAAAGAAAGTCCCAGCCGGCTACAAGATACAGCTCGGACATTGGCAGTCCAGCTTGGCAATTGGGAGTGCAAGAAGAAAGAAACTCAAAACCTAAATGGTGGTTTAGAACTTTTGGGGGGGGGGAGGGGGTGGTCTCAGAAACTCTGGGGACACTAAATGTAGAAACAACCCCTGCAACAGCTACAAGTTTCCTCTTATCTTTTTTATTGTTTTAATGCTTCCCCCTATTGTGGTGGCATGATTTCATGCTTTCAACTAGCTATGATCAAGGAAGCATCACCACTGCTACCTGAGTATGGGGGCACCATTGATGCAATGCCCCTATTATCAGTTCACTGGTACTCATTTTGCTGATCTCAGAAGGATGAGCAGGTTGAGTCAACCCCACCTGGAGTTAATTCAGAGTCTGCCAGGGTTTGAACTCAGGATGCTCAGATCACAAGCCCACCACCCGAACCACTAAGCCAACACCAGGCTATCTTATCTTATTGGTGGAAGCTTAAATATAACAAAATACTGAAATATATATCTATATATTAATATATATTTACCTTACAGCTTCAATTAAATAAACTACAACTTACAATGTCAATCGAATTCGCAATGTCTATATAGTCAGTCTACGAGCATCTCGTTCACAAGATAGCATACCTATCGGATTATTTATCTACTCGTACGTATGAATACAGACAGAACAGCAGACATATCGTTCAAAAGATAGTGTTCTCCATGATGAAGCATTCCCTGTTGGAACATCAAAAAGGTAGTTTTGGTCGCTTTCGGCTCTGCAAGAGATCACAGGTGAGAATTATACCACCACAGAGCATTCTTAGGCCTAATCTGGCCAGAGAATCATTCATCAATGACAAAGACAGAATGTCAGTTACAAGTTTCAGATGCCACACTGTTTTTGGCATCTCCTGCAGTTTTGCTCTGGTTTTTTTAAAAAAAGATTGAAGCGCGATGGCTCCTCGTGCCCCAAAAACTTCAAAATTCCGTCTCATTGGCTATACTTACAGCCTGTGATTAAGAAAAAGCAACCAACACAAAAGAAAAGTTTGGATGCAAGAATGGCTGAAGAGGCAGACCGAATGAGGCAGTTACAGCCACTATTTCAGGAAATGTTGCTGGAGGAGTAGAAAGACTTCATTACCTTTTCCACCGAAGGGCGACGGAAGTCATGTTTTCACTCCTGTCTGTTTATCTGTGAGCAAAGTATTTCAAAAAGTTGTGGGCGGATTCGGACGAAACTTCGTGGACAGGTTGGATGTGTGACAAGGACGAATCGATTCAATTTTGATGAAGATCTGAATACTAAAAATTTAAGTGATTCTTCACCATTGAGAGATTGGGCCAAAAACGATATCTCAAAAAGTTGTGGACGACCAATGAAAAAAACTTAGTGGACGAGTTGGTTAGGTCATGAGAACAAGCCGATTCGATCTTGGTTCAGGTCTGGATCCAGATCCGGCCTATTAGTGCCAATGGGATACAAAACGTCAACTCTTCAGTCCAGCGGAGGTACGCGCTCTACGGAGGTCCGTTCTCGTTCAGTACATGGGTTGATAGGATATCCCAAAGGTATAGGCATTCCCCTCTGAGCTGTCTAGCCTGGAATCAACTCTTGGCACAACTATAAACCATCAACCAGATGTTCTGCAGGCAGGGCGATGCATCAATGCGTGCGACGCCCCTCAGACGGACGTTAAATTAGGTGTCCCGTCTGCAGGCATTATTTGATTGATGTTAAAGATTCAACACCATGGCAAATTTCCAAATTCCTTCTCCAAACTACAGGGGACGCTGCATCAGTGGTATGGCTGTGCTCCCAATAACGATGCAAAGTCATAATCATGTGCTCTATACGAAGAGAGATGATGTATATTATGTGAACATCTCTGGAAATGTATGGGTGAGTTTAAGAAATGCTGCCTGTGATGAGAAGTATGATACACATTTGAGAAATTTGGTTTCTTTGAAGGTAGCACAAAACGTTTTGTACAATCTTAATCATAGAGGAGAGGAATAAGGATTTGGAGTGATGGTGGGGAGAGACAGGGTGTCCGATAATATTATCCAATGTGGAGATACCGGCAAAGCAGGTCAAAACCAGCGAAGTGTGAGATAACCCGGATAGATGAATGAAGATAACCCAGATAGATGAATAAGCCGCAGGTGATACATCAGACCCCAAAGTGCTTCGGATGGTTCATACCGAGATGCCCAATCATTATAATGTGAAAGGTGATTTTGCAAAGCGATTGCATAACTGAGAGAGTGGAAATAATCTTCCTGAATACTGGACCAAAAATAACAACAAAATAGGGCTTCTAGGATGGCTTCGATGTATGCGCACTCACCTCCGGGATGTCTGACCTGGGTTTGGATCCCCTGCAGCTAAAAACGTTTGTCATGGTGGTGTTTCACATGCAGGGCAGTAGATCAACGTGTGAGCCGTTCATCAGCAGGACGTTAAACTCGAGGACGCATCCACTAGCACGAGTAGTTGGGGAGACGAGGGGGTTGTTAACGATCCCAGTGTCTTTTGGCGAAGAGTGGGCGAGCTACACCCAACACTCCGACTGTAATGCCAATCGTTGCCCAAGTCACCTTTAGCCGAGTCACCACCCTGCATCAGAGAGGCGTCCCGTCCAACATTGATTCCATCCAGTTGAAACGTATCTCGATTAATCGTGTTACATCCTGGAGTCCTGTAAAAAGTATCCATCCATCCATTGGGACTATACTCTGCAGAGCGTTGGTGCCGCCTAAGCAGTCTCCTTGGCTATTGGGCACAATCCTGGACAGGTCGCCACTCCAACTCAGGTAAAAAAGTATGGTCCTCTAATTAATGAATTATTAACAACAAAATTCTTGAGCAAAGCTGGGCTGGTATAAGTTACTAGACCTCTGGTAGCTTGTACCTGTAGATGCGTTTGATCCTGGGGAGTAACAGCTGAAATAGATACATCCGTTGTTCTTCCCGACATCTTTGTTCCTTTCACTCTACTTTGTCATTGATAATCCACTTCTAGTTGATAATCCCTCCAACGTTTGTTTTTTTTTTATCTCTTTTTACAACTTCCAAACGATCAAAGGCCTCGTCTACACTTCTGGTCATTCGTAACTGAGAAACGTGTTCGCTCAGAATTACGGTGTAAACATAAAAAGGGTTAGCCGTTTTCCAGTGACAATTGTCACCGAGATATTTTGATTAAATTTGAATTTAATTTTTCATCTGCCGCCTCCACCGTTATGAGCGGAGAGACGATCTACTAAGACCTCCAGCTTCAGTGACCTCAGTGATGTCATGGTTAGAGCGTCTGCTCTGAGTCTGTGAGGTCGGTGGTTTGACCTTGACCCCAGCTGAATCAAACCAAACACTTTTTTTTTTTCAAAGTATGTGTTGCTTACTTGCTTGATGTTCAGCGTTTAATGAAAGCATAGAGCATGGACAATCAAGCAGAGGTTGGTAATACTGGCGCAGGCTTTGATGGGTCGAATGGCCTCCTGTCTCGAAGTTCCAAACAATATTCATTGTGTCGTTTTTACTTGGACCCACCCGTCTGTCTAAATCCATCCTATCCCTTGAATTCATGAACACTCACTTGCATTATGAAGTACACTAGGTATATTTCCATGGCAACAGTTCAGGTGAACCTTTTGAAACTTTCAGCCTTTTTGTGAACTGCATAATAGTAAAATAGCTTGTCGTTTACTTTTCATCGGTGTCAACTTCTGAGTACTTTTACATCATGAACATTATTACATTTACTTGTCCAACCAATAGCAGTGATGTGGGTGTTTTGCTTTTTTAAATCTGGTTTCTAACCAATCATTTTGACCGACACTACCACTGGGCTCTAGTACCTCCTTATCGAGGGATGAGTGCAGAGGAAGGCTTAAACTTGAGCGTGAGGATGCATACATGCCTGGCGGCTCGCAACTTACTCTACTCCTCGTGGAAATGACTTACAGACTTGAATTTCACTAGAGTTAAACTAAAGTTCACTCGAGTTAAACCGCATTCGCTGCCCTATCTTCAGTAACGCATTTCCTCTCTGCACCCGCAGAGCTTGGGACCACGTGTGTTGTTCACGGCGCTATCTTCAGTGGCTCTTTGGTCCTTTCAACCGTGGGACAACCATCAATCGAACCCCCTTTTTGTCACAGAGTCACCGAGTGGCCAACATTATTTTGTGGACACGACACCGAATTGGCCCACTGGTGATGCGCCATTTTTTGTTTGTGACTGTATTCATCCGCACTCAAGCTTAACGGCTTATGGGACACCGCTCAGACTGGACGAGGTCATCAACTTTTAGTGGTGAGTAGAAGTCGTTAGTCGATTTTAAATAAGTTTATCCTCAAACAAGATTATAACAGCATTCCTTCCTTCTCTAACCTCTCAGTGATAAACATTTAACACCTTCACCTATGAGCTAAGCTAACTCATGGAACCTTATTTCCCCCTATTAAACCTTCAGAGTATGAGGGTGGTTCAAATTTGACCGGCCTGTCGTTTATTAATTAAATTTTATGTATAAGAAACTGGGACTTCGAAGGTCATTTGGCCCATCATGTCCGTGCTTTGACAACATCATGTTAACTCAATCCATCCATTTATCTTACAATTGCATTCAAGCTTCAATTTCCCATCCACCTCTGGGATCCACACACATCCATCCATCCATCCACACACACCATGCAGGATGCAGCTACCGCGTATGTTTGTATGTATGTAGTCTGTATGAAAGTATTGGTTCACGAGTCAGTAAGTGACCACTATATTCGTTATGGGTGTGTGTGTCTGTCTGTCTGTCTGTCCCGAGCATAGCTCCGTGGCTTTTGATCCGATCCTGATAAAATTTTGGTGGGAGGTTTACATCATTATCTAGTTGTGTTTTCCTGAGAATGGGCGTGCTGCGCCCATTATAGGTGGAGCCACGCCCAAAAAACGTTTTTAAGGGGTAGCCGATTTCAAGTTACATCTTCTCCGAGGGGGTTTGTCAAATCTGGCAGGGGTTTCGGTATTTGGTTAGCCCAATGGCACATGCATAGCCCCACGGAGCTCGATTTTTCATTTTCGTCCCAAGGTCAAGGTCACGAACTTAGAAAATAGCGAATTTTGACATAAAAATCGTACGACCGCCCAAACTTTGAGAGTTAGGATGACAATATTTTTTATGCATAATCTTGAGGTCATTCCACACCGAAAGTCTTGAAACCATTTCGCTCTATCTCAAACACCTTGCCCGTGGCGCCCCCTTCAAGTTTGTTTTTACGCTGATTTCATCAAAGTATGGATAATCCGAGGAGTGCGAAATGCCATATAGCCTATATGACGTTATATTGTTCCTGGAATGTTCCAGAGGAAGTTTTGCACCAAAAGTCATAATCCTTGACCTTTGACCTTTAAAGTTCACAAAGGTCAGATTTTCAAAGTTGTGGGAATCGAACCGGGTTTTCGACCTTCTTCGACGAACTAACTCCAATAAGCTATAGCACATATCCTGTTTCCTTATTTTAATGTCTACAACATTGTTTTGGGACCTTTAAAGGTTATGTAAAGGTCAAATTTTGAAAGTTGTTGAATGAAACCGGGTTTTCAACATTTTGCAGCTAATAACCGTCACTCGTACAACATCATGTTGATCATTTTTATAACTTGGTCAAACGTTATCACATTGTCTCATCCTTGACTTCTGAAACAATCTACATCGTCAAATACCGCTCGTGAACCATCGTCGGCTTCAGACTTGTGTGTTTGTGGTCTATATGTATGTATGTTGGTATGTATGTAGTCACTATGTATGTAGTATGAATGTATGTATGTATATGTGTATGTATGCATGTATGTATGTGTGTATGTATGTATATGTGTATGTAATGTATGTAGGCATGTGTATGTATGTATATGTGTATGTAATGTATGTAGGTATGTATGTATATGTGTATGTAGTGCATGTAGGTATGTGTGTATGTATGTATATGTGTATGTAATGTATGAAGGTATGTGTGTATGTATGTATATGTGTATGTAGGTATGTGTGTATATATGTATATGTGTATGTAATGTATGTAGGTATGTGTGTATGTATGTATATGTGTATGTAATGTATGTAGGTATGTGTGTATGTATGTATATGTGTATGTAATGTATGTAGGTATGTGTGTATGTATGTATATGTGTATGTAATGTATGTAGGTATGTGTGTATGTATGTATATGTGTATATAATGTATGTAGGTATGTGTGTATGTATGTATATGTGTATGTAATGTATGTAGGTATGTGTGTATGTATGTATATGTGTATGTAATGCATGTAGGTATGTGTGTGTATGTATATGTGTATGTAATGTATGTGTTTATGTATGCATATGTGTATGTAATGTATGTAGGTATGTGTGTATGTATGTATATGTGTATGTAATGTATGTAGGTATGTATGTATGTAATGTATGTAGGTATGTGTGTATGTATGTATATGTGTATGTAATGTATATGTGTATGTAATGTATGTAGGTATGTGTGTATGTATGTATATGTGTATGTAATGTATATGTGTATGTAATGTATGTTGGTATGTGTGTATGTATGTATATGTGTATGTAATGTATGTAGGTATGTGTGTGTATGTATATGTGTATGTAATGTATGTGTTTATGTATGCATATGTGTATGTAATGTATGTAGGTATGTATGTATGTATGTATATGTGTATGTATGTATGTAATGTATGTAGGTATGTGTGTATGTATGTATATGTGTATGTAGTGCATGTAGGTATGTGTGTATGTATGTATATGTGTATGTAGTGCATGTAGGTATGTGTATGTATGTATATGTGTATGTAATGTATGAAGGTATGTGTGTATGTATGTATATGTGTATGTAGGTATCTGTGTATGTATGTATATGTGTATGTAATGTATGTAGTTATGTGTGTATTATGTATATGTGTATGTAATGTATGTAGTTATGTGTGTATTATGTATATGTGTATGTAATGTATGTAGGTATGTGTGTATGTATGTATATGTGTATGTAATGTATGTAGGTATGTGTGTATGTATGTATATGTGTGTATGTATGTATATGTGTGTAATGCATGTAGGTATGTGTGTATGTATGTATATGTGTATGTATGTATATGTGTATGTAGGTATGTGTGTATGTATGTAGGTATCTGTGTATGCATGTATATGTGTATGTATGTATATGTGTATGTAGGTATGTGTGTATGTATGTATGGATGGATGTCGTCTATGTATATTTTAGAACACCCCCATTTTTCCAGTTTTTACTGAAATTTAAGCAGTTTAATATTTCAAAGTTCTCTGAAATTGAAGCATAGAACAAATAAACAATTGCAGATAAAAAAGAAATCATGGAATCGTTTTGTTGAACAAAATTTAATCTAAAGTTTTGACTCATCAAAGAAGCTACCTTTTGCAGATATAAGAGCTGAACATACTCGTGGCATTCATTCCACAATGGAAATCAAATATTGTTCGGAAAGTTCTTCCCAACATTGTTGCAGAAGTTCCCAGAAATGTGTTGCACTTGTAGGTTGCATTGCTTTCACCATTCTGTCCAGTTCATCCCAAACCTGCTCGATGGTGTTCGTCTGGAGACTGTGCTGGCCATTCCATGATTTGTAGCCTCCCGTCTTGTTCTTTTCTTCAAAGGTAGTTCTGACATAGCGTGGAGGTATGTTTGGACTATCTTGCTGTTGGATGTAGGATGTTCATCCACAACTCTTCAGGACCTCCCAAAGCACCCAGACCCCCCAAATCTCGACTCAGCTTGTTCGCAAACTCCTCAGCTACCCTCT
Source organism: Eptatretus burgeri (assembly GCF_056783735.1). Taxonomy (NCBI): domain Eukaryota; kingdom Metazoa; phylum Chordata; class Myxini; order Myxiniformes; family Myxinidae; genus Eptatretus; species Eptatretus burgeri. The sequence goes on along the minus strand of NC_140976.1, from coordinate 62,551,239 downwards.
GATCCTTGAGCTTGCCAACATCCAGCCGAGGCTGGGATGGTACCATTCTCCTGGATTTAAGGTGCAACTTCAGAGTTGTTACAACAAGCCAGTGGTCAGTATTGAGGAACTGAGCACTCCGGTAGACCCTGCAGTTCTGGATAATTCTCCAGCGACCATCAACGAGGACATGGTCAATCTCCTTTGCCACACCGCCAGCGTTGGAATACCAAGTCCAGCGATGAGCCTGTGGGCGCTGAAACCATGAACCAGCCACCCTAAGTCCATGACTTCTTGCAAAGTCAAGGAACTTAGTGCTATTCTGGTTCATAGTTCCTGACCCATGGGGACCAACACATGTCTCATCACCATCCCTATCAGTTCCAGTCGATGCATTGAAATCCCCCAATACTAGAAGTGTATCTCGTCTGGGGTACTGATCAACCACAGACTCGAGCGTGGCGTAGAATGCATCCTTTACGGTGAGATCACTCACCTCAAACGGAGCATAACCAGAGGCCAGGGAAATGACACCCAATGAGTGACGAATTCTTAGTCTCATAATACGCTCGTTGACCGGTGTTACCTCAATTATCGTTGGCGTCAGCTTATTGGACACAGCTACAGCAACTCCTTGGGAATGGTAACCATCAGAGCAACTAGACCAATAGTAGATGTAACCACCCACTATGATCTCGCCACTATCCGTTCTCCGAACCTCAGAGAGTGCTGCAATACCGATGTCCAAACGCTTGAGCTCAGATGATAACAGAGACAGGTGATCATCCTCTCTTAGGGATAGGACATTCCAGGCACCCACCCGAAGGGACCGCCTCAGTTTAACCCAAGCAGACCGCCGTCTGGTGGACGACACCTCAGCACCACTCCGACACAGTCTCCCACAATCTGATCCAGGAATGTTACCCCGTGGTTTCCCTCCTATCATCAACGATTGGGGGTCCCGAAGGCTTTGCCCCAATCCCATCATCCGGTGAGCTGCCCTGAGAAGGGAAGCTGCACAGAAGGTACTCCCACGGAGTGGGTTTTCAGATTTCTTTGTGTTTTTCTTTTGCGGAATGAAGGGTTTTACGGTGGCCAGAGTGCAAATCCTGCCACCATTTACAGTGGCTGGAGTGAAAATCCTGCCACCAACCTCCTAATAAGAAGTAACTCAACTGCAGGAGAACGTCCCCAGACACAGTTGGGCACTAGATATGGATGGCCGTTGGCTCACAAGGAGCTCCTCCACCCTTTGACATGTTTTGTTTTTAATCCTGCTGGGTGACCATATCCAAACGCCCTCCTCACCAAAAAACCTGGTGGGGGAGACGGTTTAGTCACCGACAACCCAACCATCGAACAGGTTAGTACAGGTTTACATGATACCTGCAGCAAGTCACAGATCTAATCTGGCCTTACCTGACTGATCTAATATGGCCTGACGTGAGTCACAGATCTAATCGGACTACACCGAGTGTAAATAGTCATCGTACAATGCTGTACGACCTCAAGCAAGGAAATGAGACCTTTTGGCCCATCATTGCCGTGGTGCACTCCCAGGTTGATTTTTGCTGCAGTTTTACACATCAATCTTCTTGCTGGTTTAACAAAGTCTAAATAACCCGATCTTGATCAGGTGACCCAACTTGTTATTTATACTAACACCGAATTAATCTTGGTGAGTACCTGCATTGAGCTGCAACAGAGATGCATCATAAAGTGGAAAACACTCCATTGGGAAAACGAGCAATGATGGGCATTCGATATTAAAACAACATCGAAAACCTCTATTTTTACACGGTGACCGAGAAAGACTCGCCACACAGCACATAGTGGTGTAATGATGAAAAAATATTTAAAATTTCTCTCGGCAACAGGAGGGAATTGTATATATATCGTTGTTTATGGTGCCGAATACTGCCTCGGGGAAACTAACTGCATAATCTCAAGAGAATAATTCTTTCACAGCCTGGTACTGATTTACAGTTTCATTTGATGGCTGTAAGAAAATGGATACAACCGTGGCAATTTAATGGTGCAGCCTCAAAAAAAAAAAAAATTAAATCTGCACTTTCGAAGTTGAAGCCAAACTGATGAGTGTTGTGAGTAACAAAGGTATCAAATCACTATTCCGCTGCTCGGATCTGAACTTGCAAAATTCGGATCGGATGTTAATTTGCAAAAGAAAACGGTGGCAATCGGAAAGCACTTTTCCCATTTACAGCGAAACCATCCGTCTCCTTAACCAAGTCGTTCCCTATCTAGAAATTTCATCACGAAGGCCGTTTGTAAGATTGTGCGCGTGGTGGTACCCGCGTGGAGATCTGCAACCGGCAAGATAGCCCGGAGGTCTTATACCTACCTCCAAGTTACCGATCCTGGGTTTGGATGTAGGGTGTTTTTCCATAAAATGGAAGCACCAAGAGTACTGCGGTCTCTGTTCCTGGAGGTAAAAACATCCCCTGGATTATTTGGCAAAAACAGGGCTTTCGGTTGGTACCGTTGGCCTCTCAGCCTTCCTGTTCACTACATTCTCTGATAACATTATGATACGCTGTTCATTACCTGGAGAACATACCTGAGTGCAATTATTCACTTATCAATAAACAACGTGGAAAAAAAACAAATTTCTCGCTTGAGAAATAGCAGCCAATGCTTCCAGCAGAGTGAGGCAAGGGTATGAATGATAAAGGGGAAATTAATGATGGCGAATATTGAATCATTATTTCAAATGGCACAAAATTGGGCCTATCAACCCAGCAGCAAGCACACTTACTGCTAGACTGCGATGCTAAATTAGATGATATTCTGCGCTTTCACAGACATCGTTAAAAAGAAGGCAAAACGAGCTCAAACCTCAAGCTCATTGAAAGATGTTCATTTCGAAGTTAAACAACAACAAAAAAAAAAATCAGTGGTTATCTCTGCCCCCAAGGTGGTCAATTTAACTTACTAATTTTGAAAGGTGAGTTGATGTTGACCTCTTTGTTGAGATGCAAGTGGTAAACAAAGCTCTCATTGTACCAAGGACCAATGTTCCAAATGTATTAAAAGGGTGAAAGATCTTGCTTTGATGGGAGGCAAACGGATGGTCATGCAGTGTCAACGTGGGGATGCAAACAGGGACGTTAAAGTCTCATCAGGATCATCGCCGAGTCGAAGACTTTCAGAGATGGCGGTGATTGTTGTTCAGTCATACAGTCAGAATGGTAGGTGTCGGTGCTTTGTTATAAACTCAAAGACTCCCCATTTGAGCTGTCTCGATTCAAATTTGGAACAAAATACAAGTGGCCATTCTGGTGCTCTGTAGTCAAGGCGTTGTAATAAACAGGCATTCTCAGTGGAGCTGAAAGGAGGAGAGGTGTTGGGGGGAGGGAGAGGGGGCATGGGAGGAGGGGGGGGGGTAAGGATTTAAAACCTGGAAATTATAGTATACAATTCAAATTTACCAATTCATTTGAAATTAACCCTAAACGGACCAGGTTAATATGATGAGTGTACGAGTTAACAATAAATAAAGACAAAGTAAAGAACACAACAAATTTGAGAGGAAAAATAAGAAGCTGGAATCCACCAATTTACGTAAGAGATGCACAATAACGTCGTCCTAATTCGAGGTATGTCGGTCATCCTAATCAAAGGGTCCATCCTAAATAAAGGGTACGTCGGTCGTCCTAATGAAAGGGGCCATCCTATTTAAAGGGTACGTTGATCATCCTACATAAAGGGGATGTCGGTCATCCTAATCAAGGGGTCTGTCCTAACTAAAGGGTACGTTGGTCTTCCTAATCATAGGTTCCATCCTAATTAAAGGGTACGTCAGTCGTCCCAATCAAAGCATCATAATTATATGGGTACATCAGTCGTCATAATCAAGGGGTCCATCCTAATTAAAGGCTATGTTGGGCATCATAATCAAAGGTTCTGTCATAATTAAAGAGTATGTCGGTCCTCTTAACAAATGCATCGTCATAATCAAAGGGTACGTACTAATTAAAGGGTACATCCGTCATCATAATCAAAGGTCCATTCAAAATAAAGTGAACGTCGGTCATCCTAATCAAAGGGTCCTTCCAAATTAAAGTGTATGCTGGTCGTCCTAATGAAAGGGTACAGCATCCAAATCAAAGGGTCCATTCTAATTAAAGGGTATGTTGATCATCCTAATCAAAAGGTGCATCCTAATTAAAGGGGACGTCAGACATCCTAATGAAAGGGTAGAGAATCCTAATCAAAGGGCCCCTTCTAATTAAAGGGTATGTTAGTAATCCTCATCAAAGGGTATGTCGATCATCCTAATCAAAGGGTCCATACTAATCAAAGGGTCCATCCTAATTAAAGGGTCCGTCCTAATTAAAGGGTATGTCGATCATCCTAATCAAAGGGTCCGTTGATTATCCAAATCAAAGCATCATCATAAAGGGTACGTCGGTCGTCCTAATCAAAAGATCCATCCGAAATAAAGGGTATGCCTGTCGTCATAATCAAAGGGTCCATACTAATTAAAGGGTACATCCGTCATCATAATCAAAGGGTCTATCCTAAAGGTGAGGTCAGTCGTCCTAATCAAAGGGTCCTTCCTAATTAAAGTGTATGCTGGTCGTCCCAATGAAAGGGTACAGCATCCAAATCAAAGGGTCCATTCTAATTAAAGGGTATGTTGATCATCCTAACAAAGGGTCTATCCTAAAGGGGAGGTCAGTCGTCCTAATCAAAAGGTCCATCCTAATTAAAGGGTATGCTGGTCGTCCCAATGAAAGGGTACAGCATCCAAATCAAAGGGTCCATTCTAATTAAAGGGTATGTTGATCATTCAAATCAAAGGGTCTATCCTAAAGGGGAGGTCAGTCGTCCTAATCAAAAGGGCCATCCTAATTCAAGGGTACGTTGGACATCCTAATGAAAGGGTAGAGAATCCTAATCAAAGGGTCCCTTCTAATTAAAGGGTATGTTGGTCATCCTAATCAAAGGGTCTATCCTAAAGGGGAGGTCAGTCGTCCTAATCAAAAGGGCCATCCTAATTCAAGGGTACGTTGGACATCCTAATGAAAGGGTAGAGAATCCTAATCAAAGGGTCCCTTCTAATTAAAGGGTATGTTGGTCATCCTAATCAAAGGGTCTGTCCTAATCAAAGGGTCCGTCCTAATTAAGAGGTATGTCGATCATCCTAATCAAAGGGTCCATCCTAATTAAAGGGTATGTCGATCATCCTAATCAAAATGTCCATCCTCATTAAAGGGCATGTCAGCCCTCCTAATCAAAGGGTCCGTCCTAATTAAAGGGTACAGTGGTCCTCCTAATCAAAGGGTCCATCCTAATTCAAGGTTATGTCGGTTGTCCTAATGAAAGGGTACAGCATCCTAATCAAAGGGTCCTTTCTAATTAAAGGGTACATCGGTCATCCTCAACAAAGGGTCCATCCTAATTAAAGGGTACATCAGTCGTCCATCCAAATTTAAGGGTATGTTGGTCATCATAATCAAAGGGTCCGTCCTAATTAAAGGGTAAGTCAGTCATCCCAATGAAAGAGTACAGCATCCGAATCAAAGGGTCCCTTCTAATGAAAGGGTATGTTAGTCATCCTAATCAAAGTGTCCATCCTATTCAAAGGGTACATCAGACGTCCTAATCAAAGGGTCCGTCGGTCATCCTAATTAAAGGGTACAGAATCCCAATCAAAGGGTCCCTTCTAATTAAAAGGTACGTTGGTCATCCTAATGAAAGGGTCCGGCCTAATTAAAGGGTATGCCGATCATCCTAATCAAAGGGACCATCCTAATTAAAGGGTATGCAGGTCGTCCCAATGAAAGTGCACATCATCCTAATCAAAGGGTCCGTTCAAATTAAAGGAGATGTAGGTCATCCTAATCAAAGGGTACAGCATCCCAATCAAAAGATTCTTTCTAATTAAAGGGTACATTGGTCATCCTAATTAAAGGGTATGGTGACCATCCTAATCAAAGGGTCCGTCCTAATTAAAGGGTACATCGATCTTCCTAATGAAAGGGCACAGCATCCCAATCAAAGGGTCCCTTCTAATTAAAGGGTACGTTGGTCCTCCCAATCAAAAGGTCCCTTCTAATTAAAGGGTACGTTGGTCCTCCCAATCAAAAGGTCCCTTCTAATTAAAGGGTACGTTGGTCCTCCTAATCAAAGGGTCCCTTCTAATTAAAGGGTCCGTCCTAATTAAAGGGCACATTGGTCCTCCTAATGAAAGGGTCCATCCTAATTAAAGGTTATGTCGGTCCTAATGAAAGGTTACAGCATCCTAATCAAAGGGTCCCTTCTAATTAAAGGGTATGTTGGTCATCCTAATCAAAGTGTCCATCCTAATTAAAGGGTATTTCAGTCGTCCTAATCAAAGGGTCCGTCCTAATTAAGAGAGATGTCAGTCATCCCTATCAAAGGGTCCATCATAATTAAAGATGTTCGTCATCCTAATCAAAGTGTCCGTCCTAATTTAAGGGGACTATCCTTTAGAAGCGCCATTAGGCGAGCAACCACATCCCCAAGCATCAACTTGTTGAGGTTAAAAACCGATCAAAAACGGTAGATCGATATGCCGGTTCCTTGGCGAATTTAAATATTTTCTTTAACCTGGAGGGAGCATCGTATCAGCCCAATAGCCATGTTTTGTGATGCAACCATCACACCCAATTCGTAATCAAAACTCAATCAAATGTGCATTCGCTTGGTAGACAGTGCCCTCCTCAGCAAGAAAAAGTAATTTTAATGCAGTGGTCACCAAGGGGCTGACACAGCGTGGCTTAGAGTACACATGCTCACCTCCAAGCTGTCGAGCAATAAACCGAACCCAGCTGTCATCCCGGTGTTAAATTTTGACCCATCTATAAACTCTCATCCCGTTGTCGAATCCTGACCCAGCTATAAACTGTCATCCCGGTGTCTCGCAGGCAGGGCGATTCACCGATGTGAATGTGTGCCGACTCTCGGATGGACGTTAAATTGGCGTCCCGTCTGTCAGCATTCATTGGTACACGTTAAAGATCCTCTGGTGTCCTTCTGCGAAACGTCGGCGAGCCATCACCGGCACCACAAACAAATTACCAATTCCTGTTCTAACCAGCAGAGGGCATATCAGAGGCACAGCCGTGCCCTCAGCCAATGATGCTACCCCGCAGCCCTGTGCTGCATACGAACGACGAAGAATAAACGGTCATCAAGCATGCCATCTGCCTCCAGGTTCTCGACCATTTTCACATCACTCAACACCGTGTCCTGAAAGCCATTTTGTTCATGGAAATATTCGATGACAGAAGGTAGAAGGTCACACCGACATTGGAGTGCACTGGAATAGACAAAGGGAAAACAGCAATTGTTTTGCCACGATAATGATGAGTGTTCATTAAAGATCTACAAACAAGATACGATGGTTCGAAACATTCCAATATTCATTTCAAGATGCAAAATTTGCAAGAAAATCATGTTTTCTCGCTCCTTACACGAACTCTTACATGTGGAAGAAAAAGAGACGTTGGCAAGTCTCGGATTATTGTGAGTGACTTGTTTGTGTAACTTTTGAACGACCCACAGACATTCTAAATGACGTCAACATTGGTTTGCCCTTTCGAAAATATTTTAACCACTTTACAAATCAGATCAATGCTGGATTAGCGGAGGTTTGTGTCAACACCAAGCAAGACAAGTACGACAGAAGATATCGGGCAACAACGGACACAGTATATGGGATTTGAACCCAAGATCTTGAGCCAAGATGAGACAACCAACCAGGTAAACCCGATAAATAATCATCTCTTTAAATAATTCGTGCATTTCAACAAGCAGGGCAGCAAAAAGTGTTTGCAGAAAGAACAATGCGTGTTCAAGACCGGTACTTCAAGGAAAGGAAAGTTTTCCGTCCCGATGTGGTCGAAGATGAGCAGCGTCACACGAGAGGGACACCACTCAAATAAATGGTGGTGAAGCCACCTGAGATGATGGAGAAGTCCAGAAAGAAAGAGCACACCACTTCTGAAAAGCAAAACTGAGCAAAGAGCGACCTGATGAATGGGTCCATCACATGACCGAGTAAACACGGCTGTCAATAACCACTGAACACATGACAGCAACGGCCGTAGCTCGAGGAGCTGTTCAATAAGGGTACCCAAGGAATAGTGAGGGTACCCCCGGAATTGATGGGAAGGTGTAAACTGTGCGTCGTGTACAGGTGTTCTTTTCCTTCCGTTTCCTCCCACACATAGTTGTCTCAGCGGTGAGGCAGAACACGTTTGGCCATACGATGGAGGGCAGTTGCTGCTGGTATCAGGAAACCGGGTGCAAAAGAAATCACTTTCCACGTCCGTTTCACCTCGACTTGACAGAAGGTGGAACTGGAAATGGGAGAAAATGGTTGCACGGTGAAGATGGATGGATTCCTTTGTTTTTCTTCCACACAGTGGGAAGTTTGTCTCGGGCTGGACCAATTAGGTCGGTGCAGCCATTTGCGTGGCCGAGCAGAGCCGTTTGCGCGAGTAGGAGAGCGGACACGCACGGCTGCCTGTGCCGGCATTCCACCACGGCCATGGAGGTTCGACTCTTGACAAGGACATTTGGAAAGTTCTGCAGTTTCTGAACTTTAAGTGAAGTTCCGGCTGTGAATGGGGTATTGGAGGGAGAGGGATGGCCGTTAGGTTTGGGCAACAAAATAAAACGAGGCAAGAAATTGAACACGTAAAAAAAACTTTCTGGTTTCGTTTTCCATTTTGAAAACACCCATTGAACTCAAGGTATGATGTTAACATTTGACATTTCATAATGTAGTAATTTGGAGACGTTCATCCATCCATTGGGACAATACTCTGTACAGAGCGTAGGTGCTGCGGAAGCAGTCTCCTGGGCTATTGGGCACAATCCTGGACGGGCCACCCCTCTGACGCAGGATACTCGAATGGCTCGATCATTCCAACAAGCTGGAATCCTTTTGCCGACCTCAGAAGGATGACAGGCTGAGTCAACCCCACCTGGTATTAATTCAACAGCCAAGGGGGATTTGAACTCAGGATCCTTGGATCCCAAGCCCACCACGCTAACCATTAAGCCAACACCAGGCATACACAGAGTGGTGTTACGTTTCAGCATGGCTATATCTTTTGGAAAGAGGGTGGTCAACTGGTCATAGATGCAATTCGCTGACATTCACAGCCATACAAGACCATCCAAATCCCCCTGAGCGAAGCACTTGTTAATATGGCCTGCGGTTTACCAAAGTTATATTTCCATTGTGCTGAATGTCGGCACAAAAGCAGCTCTGACAGAACTGCCATAATTTTATTACTAATCACTAGCAGGGGTGCCCAGTGTTACTGGGTCCCTCCTCGTGCCCCTTCCCCTCCCATCCATTCCCCTCCTTCTTCCCATCACTTACCCTCCCTCATCCCACCTCCTCCCATCCCTTCCTCCTCCCATCTCTTACCCTCCCTCATCCTACCTCTCACCTCCTCCCATGCCTTCCCCTCCCTCAACCCACCCCACCCCCTTCCCTCCAGACTCTCACCCTACCCTTTCCCCTCCCTCCGGACCCACCCACTCCTTCCCCTCCTTCCTCCAACCCCACCCCTTCCCCTCCCTCCTCCCACCCCGCCCTTTTCCCTCCCTCCGGACCCACCTCTGCCTCCTCTCACCCCATCCCCCTCCCTCCAGACTCCCACCTCTGCCTCCTCTCACCCCACTCTTTTCCCTCCCTCCAGACTCCCAGTCCCCCTTCCCCTGCCTTCTCTGATTAGTGGAAGTTTGCTTTGGGGGCTTCCCTCTCTCTGGGCACGTGTTCAGTGCAAAGATGTAAGTTATCTGCACAGCTGACTTGTAATACCCTCTGCCACCACCGCCGGGTGGCGCTACACGATACACATTTACATCGAGAATTTTCGTCGACCTTCCCTCCAAAACCAAAAAATTAATTCACTACGAGGTCGAACTTGGTCCATGTGCCAAGTTTGGTGGCAACTGGCCCATTAGTTTTGGCATTACACACAGAAAATGACATTTATTTATTAGAAGAAGACAGAAGGCCAAATTGCTAAACACAACAATGAAATCGAGTTGTTTCACCAAGGTGCAGAGGTTGAAGTTTCTACAATATTGGCAAAATGAACTGTCGCAGGATTTGATGAGACATCGTATTTTCAGGTTCTATGAATACCTATGAAAGGTAAAATAAACTTAATTATTACAATCACTTTGCTTCACGTTATTACAATGACAATACCATATATATATATATATATATATATATATATATATATATATATATATATATATATATATATATATATATATATATAGTTACTCTGTTGGACGAAAAGGTCAACAGAGGCGTCAGAAACAAAAGCTTCCAATACAAGATCACTATCCAAATTCCAATTACCTCAACAACAGTGGGTAGTGTGTATCAATGACACAAACAGCCAGGAGGGGTTACCAAAACAAGCCGAGATTCACAATGGACTTTGTTGAAAGATTAGAGAATTCAAAACCTGAATTTCCCTTAAGTAGGTCGAGGCTGCTCATCTCAAATGCCCTGTTGTCTTGGTGTGTTCATCATTAATTAAAGCAAGTATAATTTCACGTGGTGTCTTCTCGGCACTGATCAACTGTACAGTTCCCTGACACGACAAAAGCCCCGGTGGCAAAATGGTCGATTTTTTCTTTTGTCCCTGAAAAGCAATATGGGAAATGTGGAGAGTCAAGGAAGAAAAGGTTTGGACAAAAGCTGAAGGGGTGGGCAGAAAGCAGAAGGGTACAAAGGATTCATGTATTACTAAAAGTAGAGGCGTCCGTCCGTGCATGAGTCCGTCCGTGCATGAGTCCGTCCGTGCATGAGTCCGTCCGTGCATGAGTCCGTCCGTGCATGAGTCCGTCCGTGCACGAGTCCGTCCGTGCACGAGTCCATTCGTCATGCTTTATTATAAAGGGTTCCTGCTGTCGTAGAATAATAAAATTGGTACAGTTAGAAAGCTAACGATCAATTTATTTGGTGGGAAGCTAATAATAATCGATTGACTTGGAACAATTTTTTTTCCTGTTTCAGCATAAACAGAGGACCGATGGTCCTGTAGTTCACCTGGCTGGATGGATCAGGTTAAAAATAAGAGCTGGATTTAGAATACACATTTTATGTCAGGTGGTAATGACATCGTGTTCACAATAGTATGATTCCCTGCTGTCCAGAATTAATCTTAGTTTTCAAGATATTGTCCACTTCGAGTATGATGGATTTCAGAATCGGATCCGACTAATGCACACGACATCCAGGTCCTCAGACAGTTATTTCCATAAATGCATGTTCAAAATAGACCCATCCCCTTGTCTGGTGGGATTCTGAATTTGATGCATTGGAGAAGGGTATAGAATAGATTCCCTTTCTTTCTTATGGGATAACCTTTTCCTCTTTACGACACGTTCATGCACGCTTTCCATGAACATGGAGCTTTAATGCAGCGATTCCAATGATACGACAGCTGGAATAATTTAGAATACAACGTGACAGACACAGAAGGATCACACAAAATTTCATATAATACTGTAATACTTCTTGAACCAAAATAAAAATATATATAATAGTACACAGAAGGAGTTTACAAACACCAACAACAGCAATTAAAACCACCACTACCATGGCAACAATAGTAACAACAACTATGTGTTATAAAAGATCCTTTCTCCACGAGTTTCACTTAATTTTACATCCTCATTGAGTTTCACAGACAGACATGCAATATGTGTGTGAAGTTCAACACGTATTGGACAGGTTAAGGTATTCTTTATCATCGGCCATTATCAAAACCTGGTGTTGGCTTAATGGTTAGGGTGGTTGGTTGGAGTGGTGGGTTTGGGATCCGAGGGTCCTGAGTTCAAATCCTGCTCAGCTGTTGAATTAATACCAGGTGGGGTTAACTCGGCCAGTCATCCTTCCGAGGTCGGCAAAATGAGTGCCAACATGCTGGTATCCTGTGTCGGAGTGGTGACCCGTCCAGGATTGTGCACAATAGCCAAGGAAACCGCTTAGGCAGCACCAACGCTCTGCACAGAGTATGGTCCCGATGGATGGATGGATGATCAAAACGACGCATTGCAGCTCGAGCCAGCCCAGTAAAATGTTCCAAAGTTAACCCCACTGCAGGAAAAGCACAGTTCTCCAACGCTCGACAGAAAAAGGTCCCAGGCTTCTGAAGTCACGTGAGGAAACATGGGGGGAAAACACGATGGTTTTGGTGGCGTACAAATCGAGTTCAAAAACAAACGGATCCGAAATGCACTGGCACCAAGCATTGCCAACCTTTTCATCCATCTTACTTAAAAGAACCGTGGGGAGAATGGAATGCAGCAGTCCGGTGAATGCAAATATTAAGCTGACAAATTAGGCCTCAAATCATTAGCGGCCGGAGCAAAAATTTACTCGTAATTGGGAAAAAATGATGACGCAGTGCCGTGGAGTTTCGAACAGCTTTAACATTCAGGGCGCAAGGATAGTAGGAGGCAGCAAGGCCCTGGTTTGTGTTCGGTTAGGTAAATGGGAAGGATCAAAAAATAAACACTTTCCAAGAGGTTTGTGTGAATTTTTCAAAAGGGAACTTTTCTATCGCCAAGTAAACCAACTCTCGATAAGGCTACAACTTATGTACAAGGAGTGTCTCATTAAAAACGTTTGTGTCCAAGTGACGAGGCTCTGGGACACATCAAGTGGGGACGTTCTATGAGGGAAATTGGAAAATCTATACGAACCATCTGAGAGATCAAAAATGTAAACATTAACATAAAAATACAAATACTACATCTAGAGTTGTTTTGTTTTTTTAAGAACGTAAAAAAAAACATCAGGATATTTGTTCATTCCAATGCAATCGTTGGCCGAGCTTTTTGACCGGCTCCTAGTTCACCTACATTCACCTGGTACAGAGTGACTGTGTACTCCGTTGTCCAAAAACAACTGGAACTTTGCAAAAATGGGGAGGCAAACCTGCGAGGGGTTGGGGGTAAGAGGGGAAACGAGCAATGGCCTAACAGATTTAGAAGCATAAAAATCAACGTGGTCGGTCGCTCAGCACCTGGGAAGGTAGATATACAAGTTAGAGCTGTAATCCATATTTAAGGTGTCTTCGGGTACCTGGCAGTTTTGACATATGGAGTTTCTTCATTCAGCGTGTTGTTGATTTTCCGAAAAGTGTGTGGTTCAGGTTCAACCCTAACCCTAACCCTAACCCTAACCCTAACAAACCCTAACCCTAACCCTAACCCTAACAAACCCTAACCCTAACCCTAACCCTAACAAAACCCTAACCCTAACCCTAACCCTAACCCTAACCCTAACCCTAACCCTAACCCTAACCCTAAGCTGTTAGGTGTTGTGAGTGTGCCAAACATCCCTCAACATGAATTGAGCAAGGTCTTCATCCTGCGGCCTACTGCTGGAGGGGGTTGAAATCTTGAAAAGGTCACTATATGCTCAGTGAAAATTCCAAAGGCTGTGAGACGTTCCGTGCAAATGAATGAATTCACATTCATGAAAACGAGAATCTATAACTGTAAAGTAAGAAAAATAAAAACAATTAAATGAACGTATTGCTTCAAGCTCAAACCAAGTGTCTGTGAGTGCACAATTAGCTATGAAACATACAATGGATGCCACAGGTGTCTCACCAATCGTGGATAAGAGATTGGTGCCTCCACATGTTAAATTACTGGAAATTAACCCAATTTGTATTCACTGCACCGATGATGGTTTGCAAACAGGTGGATTGTTTGTTTTTGGTCCCCCAACCATGTGTGAACCCAACTGGGGGCGTTAGTTGCGGCGTTGTCTGTCTGTGCGTCCGCATACTCGTCCAGATGCTCTACTCGAAAATCACTGGATACAATTATTTCGTATTCGGCACGTATCCAATAACATCTGGGCATGAGGTACGTCAAATGATTTTGGGATCAAGAGTAATGGGACACACGATTTAATTTACGAATTTTGGCAAAAAAAACACATTTCGCAGGAGAGAAAAGTACATGATGCTTTCAGGAAGCAATGTTTATTTTTATACACTTTGCAATCTCAGCTACAAACACCAAACTCTATTAGTTATATACAATTCATTTTGTTAGTTATTTAAATGTAAAATCAACACTTCCTATTTTAAGGTGAGTTTGGGGGCTGTGTCTGTGATAAGGACTTGCAATCTTGTTTTTTCTCACCTGGAACAAAAATTGTTCAGGTGAGATGTTAGAATCGTGCGGTGTCAGTCAGTCGGTATGATCTCCGAAACTACATGCACAATTTCAATGAAACTTCACCAAAACCTTCATCACCCATGATGCACTAAAGTTTGTTTGTGACATTAAAAAAAAATCAGGCTATAAGGGTTTTGACCCCCCCCCCAAAAAAAATGGTCTGGTTGGACCCTGCCATTCACCGATCCACTATTCACTGACCCCGCATATTCACAGTTCATAAAATGTGACCTTCTACATTCGCGACCCTGTGCTTTACATTTTTCCCCCGTGGGCATATTCGTGGTTTTTCTGACCTGCTTCTACATTCATTGCCCAATTCTTCACGTGGTCATGGTTTTTCTGACCTGCTTCTACAATCGCGGGCCTCTTCTTAACGTAATCGCAGTTTTTCTGATGTGCTTCTGCATTTGCGGCCCTATTCTTCGCATATTCATGGTTTTCTGACCTGCTTCGACATGTGCGACCCTATTCTTCATGTATGCCTGGTTTTTCTGACCTGCTTCTACATTTGCAGCCATGTGCTTCGTGTTTACACTGTTTTTCACAGGCATTTTAACGGTTTTTTCTGAATTGCTTCTACATTCGCGGCACTGTGCTTTGCGTATTTGCAGTTTTTCATGGGATTTTTGATTAATCGGTTTTCCCTTATGAATCACGAACTGCCAGGAACCTATCCCCGTTTTTCCCATTGAAACAATGCCCTGACATTCGCGACATTTTACAGGGACGCATCCCCCGCAAATGTCAGTGTCCAACAATATTTGCTTTTTTTCTCCGAAACCACACAATTTGAATGAAACTTTACCACAGCCTTCATCACCCATGATGCTAAAAGTAATAGTCATATTTTCACCAAACTTTGGGGAACTTTTGAGGAGCAAAGCCTCCTGATGCCTTGCAAATCCCATAAAAATTGCATATTAAGTATGTCAAATTAAAGGTCAAAAGTCATCAATTCCAGGATTGCTACTTTTGACTTCTTCTCAAACAGCATTCACCTGATTTAGATGCAACTTGGTAGGAATCATTTCTACATGTTGCTTCACAAGTTTGTTCAAACCATCTGCTAATTTACATATTCCGTGGGTCATCCATGACTACCAGTGGTCCTTGGTTATATAAGGTGAGTGCAGAGGCATTGCCACTTTGTTTTGTTTTTTAAGAACGTAAAAGGAGTGAACAGTCATAATCAGAAAGAATAATTCTTTTTTTTTTTAGAAAATTTAACTTGATAAAAGAAATATGAAGAAGTATTATATATCACCGGAGCAGCTAAGTAGTTTCCAGGCATATGAAATCCAATTTTGAGGATATTTAAAATTAGAATTTGAAGTCAATGGATATGCCTATGCCCACGTGAGATGATGTCAACCCACTGTTTTGTTTGATCTCAAATCAAGGTGTGTGTGTGACGACTTTTATTGCAAAAGTATCAAAGAAAAAAAGTCAAAATAGTCAAAAACATGAGAAAATCAAACCAGTTCCAAACAATTTTGTTTTTGAAGAAATCATAAGCAACAATAAGGTTAAGCAAGCAAAATAAGCACAAAGTAAATTTAATGAAGGAGAGAGAGTAAGCACCAAATGGCCATCAGATATTTTACAAAAATCATCATTTTATACACCATAATTTCTCAAAAAGGTTGGCGAAGCTTTGAGTGATTGAAACGGGATGCAGGATGGCAGTATGGATTGAAAACCAACAACAATAATTGGAAACAAAGTAGTTTTAAATGGCCATCCACCGGGATGAATGTCTGCTAGGAAAAAAGAACCACAGGATCTGTTTTGATACGGTTAGATTTATAAATTAAATACAAATGATAACAAATACAAGTGTTAAGCAAAAGGTCTAAATCTCGATACGAGAGCGTGCTGAAGCTTTTGGTGTACATACCAATGATCGCCAGACCTAATTAGAATTACATCACGACCTGTTTATCACAAGGAATTGTGGGATACAAGCAAGGGTCAGTTCATTTCCATATTGAGGGTGGATGATAGACTTGCTTTGATGAAGATTCATATCGATGGTGCCACTTTATCATGTTCAGTGATTTCCAAAAATCGGTGAAATAATCTGCATTTAGATGGTTGTGAACAAGAACTACAGAAAAATATGCGCAATTTGGCTCGATGATGATGATGATGATGATTTTGTATGCAGTCTGTGGCTGCTGGTTGCATCATTGCTTGGAGCACGGCTGTGCCACTAATGCAGTGCCCCCCATTTCCAGTAAGCTGGTACAGGGAGTCAACCGACCTGGTGTTATTTAACAACATGACAGGAGCTCAAACTCAAGACACCAATATCTTAAGCCAGGATGATGACGATGACGATGACGATCAATAGTGTCAACTTCAAAGATCTTGTGAAAATAATAATATGGTTATCAAGAGTCCAATGACAACACAGGACCTGCATCCCCATAGGATTAAACACTTCATGGAATATTATAATTTTCATGAGGAATGTCTGTATTACAGTTTTTACCAACATAAACACTGTGATATCATTGAAGGTTTGGTCCATTATTGATGTACTCTTAATTATATGGCTTGGAATATGGGGAAGATGTATAATATAATAATTATTTTGTTTGTTTCACAATTAATTTGCCAGTCATGAGCTCATGTTACAACAAATAAACAAATACAAGTGAACCTTATTCCCCATGGTTCACCCATGACTTCACATCTCCATTCCCATCCTTCCTCCACGTACTCATGTTTACTTCATATTCCTTCGCAAAAAATATTTACCTGAAGAATATTAACAGGAGAAATACGATTCTCTCATACTAATCACATGGCTGCGGGTTTGCGTCATTGCTGGGAGCACTTCTCGTGATGCTGATGCAATGCCCCCCTGTAGGTTAGAGCATGGATATGCAATTTATTCAGCATGCCAGCGATAACTTGCCTACTCTTCACCATTGGACCTTCAACATCCACCAGTGGATGGCAGCAGATGGGAAAGCTGGTTTTGAGGGATAAAGAGTGACACTGCAAACAAAAGGATAATATATTCTGACGATCATGACTGGCTGATGCCAGGATCGTGCTATCCAACCTGTGAAGAACTGGCTAAAACCACTGCCAACTCATCGGTGAAGATCCAAGAATGAAACAGTTGCTCCATCTCAAAAAGACCCTCGTCTGACCGTGCACCTCCGTCTAGGACGGCATGCAGGTGGTCCCGCACGGCGGCAAGCCGGGTGCTCAGAGCTTGGGCCAACGGTGAAGACAAAGTGTGGGTCGAGAACGTGGCCGTGGGCGGCAAGGCTGCTCGGGTCGCAAAAACAGCGAGTCGAAGGGAAGCTCGATTTCTGTCCCATGCAAAGAGTACATTTGGGAAGGTACATGAGTTCATGGAAAACAAATTCCATTACAGGTGAGGTACAATACTGTGCAAAGGTCTTAGGCCACCTTGAAAATAAACATTTTTGTTCTCACATTCGCATATTATGATAAACAAAAGGTGTTATAATGATCATGTTTTATTAAAGAAACCAAAATGAATTGATATATATATATATATATATATATATATATATATATATATATATATATATATATATATATATATATATATTTCTTTTTCTTTCGGCTGCTCCCGTTAGGGGTCGCCACAGCAGATCATCCGTTATGATCCGCATAATGATTTTGCACAGGTTTTACGCCGGATGCCCTTCCTGACGCAACCCTGATCGCGTGTATATATATATATATATATATATATATATATATATATATATATATATATATATATATATATATATATATATATATATATATATATATATATATATATATATATATATATATATATATATATATATATATATATATATATATATATGACCAGTCGAAAGTTTGGACACACCTACTCATTCAAAGGTTTTTCTTTATTTTTACTATTTTCTACATTGTGGAATAATAGTGAAGACATCAAAACTATGAAATAATACAAATGGAATTACTCTCAAGTCCTGAATAAGCATGCATGCACGCTTATTTTTTTTAGAGGTGAAAATCCCCCCTACACAGCCTCTATTCGGGTCTCCACGCTTATTAAAAAATCGTTCTTGCCACCCTCAGGTCATATTTACACCGGCGAGCGTGTAGGGTGACAATGTTGTCCAGTCGAGAGATGTGTCGTCCTGATGTAATGTATGTATTTGAACAATAAAATACATGTTCTCTATTTGTCACGTTTCTGGTTTTTCCACCCTGCCCTCTTATTCGGACCTGCATGCTAATTAGACTTTTGTGGATTTTCCACCCTACACGCTTATTCCGCCCTCAACTCTTATTAAAATTTGGAAAAATGTTCCACCCTACATGCTTATTCAGACCCCCACGCTTATTCGGGACTTGAGAGTATGTTGCAATGAAAAAAGTTAAACAAATCAAAATATATTTTAGATTCTTCAAATTAGTCACCCTTTGCCTTGATGACAGCTTTGCACACTCTTGGCATTCTCTCAACCAACTTCATGAGATAGTCACCTGAAATGCTTTTCCATTAACAGGTGTGCCTTGTTAAAAGTTAATTTGTGGAATTTCTTTCCTTCTTAATGCATTTGAGCCAATCAGTGTTGTGACATGGTGGGGTTGGAATACAGTAAATACCCCTATTTGGTAAAAGACCATTATTTTGTCTGTACTGTATTCGTCCATATTATGGCAAGAACAACTCAACTAAGCAAAGAGAAATAACAGTCCATCATTACTTTAAGACAGGAAGGTCAGTCAATCCGGAAAATTTCAAGAACTTTGAAAGTTTCTTCAAGTGCAGGCACAAAAACCATGAAGTGCGATGATGAAACTGGTTCTCATGAGGACCGCCACAGGAAAGGAAGACCCAGAGTTTCCTCTACTGCAAAGGATGAGTTTATTACAATTAGCAGCCTCAGACATCGTCAATTAACTGCACTTCAGATTACAGCCCAAGTAAATGCTTCACAGAGTTCAAGTAACAGATACATCTCAACATCAACTGTTCAGAGGAGACTGCATGAATCAGGCCTTCATGGTCTAATTGCTGCAAAAAAAACCACCACAAAAGAACACCAATAAGAAGAGACTTGCTTGGGCCAATAAACACGAGCAATGGACATTAGACCGGTGGAAATCTGTCCTTTGGTCTGACGAGTCCAGATTTGAGATTTTTGGTTACAACTGCCGTGTCTTTGTGAGACGCAGAGAAGGTGAACGGATGATCTGTGCATGTGTGGTTCCCACCATGAAGCATACAGGAGAAGGTGTGGGGGTGCTTTGCTGGTGACACTGTCGGTGATTTATTTAGAATTCAAAACACACTTAGTGGGACCGTCATTTGTTTTTCAACAGGACAATGACCCAAAACACACCTTCAGGCTGTGTAAGGGCCATTTTCCAAGAAGTAGAGTGATGGAGTGCTGCATCAGATGACCCAGCCTCCACAATCACCCAACCTAAACCAAACTGAGATGGTTTGGGATGAGTTGGACCACAGAGTGAAGAAAAGGGAGCCAACAAGTGCTCAGCATATGTGGGAACTCCTTCAAGACTGTTGGAAAAGCATTCCAGGTGACTACCTCATGAAGCTGGTTGAGAGAATGCCAAGAGTGTGCAAAGCTGTCATCAAGGCAAAAGGTGGCTACTTTGAAGAATCTAAAATACTAAATATAGTTTGATTTGTTTAACACTTTTTTTTGGTTACTACATAATTCCATCGGTGTTATTTCATAGTTTTGATGTCCTCACTATTATTCTACAATGTAGAAAATAGTAAAAATACAGAAAAACCCTTGAATGAGTAGGTGTGTCCAAACTTTTGACTGGTACTGTATATGTTTATATATATATATATATATATATATATATATATATATATATATATATATATATATATATATATATATATATATATATATATATATATATATATATATATATATATATATTAAATCTCTTCATTGAAAACCCGCGATGTCGTGAATCCGCGAAAAGTGAACCGCGATATAGCGAGGGAGCACTGTGTATATATATATATATATATATATATATATATATATATATATATATATATATATATATATATATATATATATATATATATATTATGGTTGAGGACACACACACACACAAACACACACACACACACACACACACACACACACACACACACACACACACACACACACACACACACACACACACACTCCTCCCCTCAAGGAAATTTGCTGGATGTACATTTTAGCTCTCATACGAGCCTCGACATTGTATCCAAAAAAAATTAAAATAAAGTAATTTGTGTAGTTCTGAAAATCATAAAAAAATAATGCTGAGTTCATCGGCGGAGGCATAGAAAACGTCTAGGCCAATCTCCACCAAATCTTATATAAGTGCTGGGGATATCCAGGTTCAGGTCATGGGTACAAAAAACGTCCCCCTCCCCGCACCTCCCCTCCCCCCAACAAGGTAATGTCCGGGGGGGGGGGAACTATGCAGGGGTTAGGGGTTCTGGCACATGTTGTGGAGTGAAAATGTTGAAAACTCGTTAATAATTTGGTTTGTGTGTGTTTTTTTATGTTTGTTTGTTACTCCTTCACAGCCTAAACCACTGGTGGGAAAAGCTCACCCAGCCAGACAGTTCCCAGAACCCCCACCTTCTGGGTAGCCCCTGCTAATTTATAATACCTGTATTAACGAATTTAATTTCAACATTTTGTGTGACCACCTCTTACATGCAAAACAGCAGAAACATGTTTGGGAATGTTTTCCTGCAATTTCTGGAGAAATTCCATTGGGAGGGTTGTTCCATGCATTCTGCAATGTTTCCCAGATTTCATCTTTTAACAGAAAATAAAAACTAAAATTACCCCCGGTTTGGGGTGACGGTCATCTCTGAAGCTCTGTAGATGTGAATCTCTGATTGGCTTAGAATGGCTTCGATGTCGTCTTGTCTTTTGGTTCAACGTACAGACGAAAGCCCGGGAGTAAAAAGGATAGAAAACCTCAGAAATCAAACTACATTTCTGGGTCATAAATGGCGGATGATATTTTGACAATGGATGATTTCACAAGTTTACAGCATCGGTGACCTTGACATTGACCTTCAATCGTGTCTAAAGTCATACCGTCGTGCATCACTCATCGACCCCTATCTACATACCAAGTTTCATCAAGATCAGGAAAAAAATTTTTGACCTTATAACATCGACGATTTTTCTAACTTTGAAGACACGTGACTCGATAACCAGGACGAATTAAAAAAAAAAACCTGTCCCGACCAAATTTAGATATTGTTCCATATTATCAGAATCTGAAGAAATTTCGAAGATCGGATCACAAACGGCGGAGGAGATAGATTTTGAAAATGGACGATTTCGCAACTTTGGAGTGGCCTTGACCTTGACCTTCAATCAGGTCTAAAGTCACACCGTCATGCCTCACTCATCGTCCCCTACCTACATACCAAGTTTCATCAAGATCGGGCAAATTTTTTTTTGACCGCATCACATCGACGGTTTTTCCAACTTTGAAGACACGCGACTCAATAACCAGGACGAATTTCAAAAAACCGGCCTGACCAAATTTAGATATTGTTCCATATTATCAGAATCCGAAGGAATTTCGAAGATCAGATCATAAACGGGGGAGGAGATAGATTTTGAAAATGGACGATTTCGCAACTTTGGAGTGACCTTGATGTTGACCTTGACCTTCAATCGGGTCAAAGGTCCTACCGTCGTGCATCCCTCATCGACATCTACCCACATACCAAATATTAAGAAAATCGGAAGAAAAAAATGGGGACGTACGTACGTACGGACATCGAGACTGGTTTTATTAGGTCATCTCGTTAGAGATGACCTAACAAGACCATTCCTCAGACTCAAACTCCTGTTGTAAGATGTCAACGACATGGAGGTCCGAAGATTCCACGGCCTTAAGGGGTGCACAAATGAGAGTTTCTCATCAACAACTCTCAATCCTATATATCAGTGGTATTCATTCCTTGGATGAATTTGGGTGTAATCCAAGATGGTCTGAAACCAGTATGTTCTCAGTCATCGACAGTGGTATGACCTGATCCAAAGTTCTTCCCAGGTGTACAGGTTTTCATGATAAATTATCAAAAAGGAAGTGTGCTAAAAGTTTACAATCGATTTTCAGGAAAGTAAACATGCTTCTTATTAAAAACAAGGATGCAAGTTCTCATCAAGAATACGACTCCCAACACACCTCAAATGGTTTGAACTGTTATATAAATGAATCCATCAATTTAACTTTTGGTGAATTCCCATTTATTTGGAACAGGGGAGGAGGTGGAGAAGTGGGGGAGAAATGGGGGGGGGGAGGGGGATTCATTTAGTGTTCCAATCCCTTATGATGCTGGGAAGTCAAGTGAAAATCCTATTAATAATTATAGGTATTTGTTCAAATCCTTTTGTTTGCTAACATACTTGTAAATCATGTCCAGGTACAATGATGCCAACTAACATTGTTGCCCTGCATGTGATTTCTGTACTAATATAAGGTCCACTGGGACCCTTTTGTAAATGTTTTTGTTTTTTTTAATTAATAAACAAGGATGCAAGTCCTCATTGAGGATACAGCCCCCAACTACACCCTAAAAATGGGATGTGTAGATTTTACATCAAAATAAATAAATATGCTGGGAGTGGAGATGGTGATGCATATAAATAAATAATTCAAAGTGTTCTCTTTCAACTCCTGTGCCAGAGCCTGTGTTTTGCAGTGGCTGGGAAAAGTATGGCAATGAGTCTTCAGGTCGTCTGGTCCGCAAGGCTCTGATAAGAGGGGGTTATCCAGGAGATGCTCCATTGTTTGAGGAACCTCTCCACAGCCACAATCGATAGGGCCATTTCGATTATATCCCCATTTCTGCAGAAGGTGCAGCGTCCAACTCCAGTCCTGAGGCGATTGAGACACAGCCAGGTTGGCTCCATGTCTCACTGGCTCCTTTTGGCATGGACTCCTCAGGGTCAAGTGACAGCTTGTGAGGTCTTGATTGTAGTTGCATTGACCAAACATCTATCCTGCAGCTGTGGGGGTTACCATGCAGAGGCTAAACAGTATGAAGGAAACTATTCCTGGAATCCAACCTCTTGGGTACTGGCTTGTGTGGAAAGAGTGGGTGGCAAGAGTCACATTCCTGCTTGGTGCTTTTATATTTGTGAGGAGATGCCCTTCTGATGGAAGGTGGATCAATACCACATAGCAAATAAAGGCCATCCACATGTATTGGTTTAGGGAAACCAGAAATAGCTCCCCAAGGCCGTTGTTGAGGACTGTATCAATCTTCTTGGCATGTGAGAAACAGCTGCAAATAGGCCAAGCATATTCTGCTGCTGAATAACACAAGGCGAGTGCAGTCCCTGGGTCTATTCCCCATTTAGAGTTGGTCAACTTCCTCAAGATGGTGTTTCTGGCTCCTGCCCTTGTCTTTGTCCTAAAGACATGATCTTCATAGCTGAGGGTGCGATCCAGGGTACCTCCAAGGTATATTGGCTTGGATCATACGAGTCAGCCATCTCCCATCCCAGTGGACATTCAGCTTTGGTTGCATCCCTATTCTTAAGATGAAAGGCACTGACTTGCATCTTCTCTGGATTAGCCCACAAGTGGTTGACGGCGTAATAGTTGGCTAACCCAGCCAGTGCATCAGTGAGGTACTGCTCCGCTTTCTCAAAGGATTGATCCTGGGATGCAATGCAGAGATCATCAACATACACGAAACTCCGAGTGTTTGGATGTGTGTGTTGATCATTTGTGTTGACATCAAACAGGAAGGGAGAAATAATGTGGGGGAGAGTATTTATTTTGACACACTCTGCCGTCTCCAACTACCAAATCAAAGTGGTGTGCTAATGGTGGAGATGGTAAAGTGTTTCAAAATGAATAAATCATTCAAGGTGGAACATAGGTCGTAGAATGGTAAAATATATACAAATAAACAACAACAAAAAAACCAATGTCACCCGCAGGGTGACCCTTATCTTGCCAAAAGGTGACCACGTGTGACTTCTTTGAGGTCACACTGAGGTGAACAGAGCTGCTATCCACCAGGAGCGACTCCTTGAGGAATTATCTGCCTACGAGAGATTCCGATGAGAATTGTTCTACAGAGTAACCATGAAAAATATGCGTTTGCCTCATAACGTCACCAAATGACGTCATAATGTCTCAAGCTTGACATATCAAGAAAGCACGAATTGAGGTGTTCAATTTGAGGTACTACATGATATGGTTCCTAAAACTTGAAAATTTGACCTTGGGGTCAAATATGTTTGACCTGAGGTGCTAACCATGATGGTCAAGGCCAATCGCCACCAAAAATTAATCAGCTGAGCGCCAGACCATGAACTATATTCCCATGAAGTTTGAAGACGATCCGATCAAAATTACTCAAAAAATAAGGGTTTCATCGACTCCCCTGATTTGCAACAAAGTGACCTTGACCTTTGACCTTGACCTCCAAAATTTTATGCGCTGAAAGGGACCTCTATAGGCCTCTGATATGCGAAGTTACAAAAATTTCCAATGATAACTGTGCTCTGCAGAATTTTTTATACGTGATTACAGACAAACAAAAAAAACAAAACATACAATATGACTAACATATCTTGCAAAAACTTCGTTTTGGCAAGATAAATATGCTTTTGCCTCATAACATCACCAAATGACGTCATAATGTCTCAAGCTTGACATATCTCGAAAGCACTCATCGCGGTGTTCAATTTGAGGTACTACACGATATGGTTCCTAAAACTTGAAAATTTGACCTTGGGGTCAAATATGTTTGACCTCCAGCGCTAACCATGAAGGTCAAGGCCGATCGCCACCAAAAATTAATCAGCTGAGCGCCAGACCATGAACTATATTCCCATGAAGTTTGAAGACGATCCCATCAAAATTACTCAAAAAATAAGGGTTTCGTCAACTCCCCTGATTTGCGACAAAGTGACCTTGACCTTGAAAATTTTATGCACCGAAAGGGACCTCTATAGGCCTCTGATATGCGAAGTTACAAAAATTTCCAATGATAACTGTGCTCTGCAGAGTGATCGATACGTGACTACAGACAAACAAAAAATAAAAATAAAAAAACATACAAGCTGATTAACATATCTTGCAAAAACTTCGTTTTGGCAAGATAATAAATCAAGGTGGCATGCCGATAGAGGTGATGGTAAAGTGTATATAAATAAAAAAAACTCAGGTTGATATGTTGGCAGTGGAGATGGTAAAGTGTATATAAGCATATACAATCCTGTAACAAAAACATTTTTTTTTTAATCTTTAATTTTCAAAATTCCAAATTGCCTCTGATCCCAAAAATCAATTGACGTGTGTCATGCCCAGACGTTATTGCACACATGCCAAATGTGAAAGGAATGCATCCAGTCATTTTCGAGTATAGGCTTTGGACAGACAGACAGCACCCCAAAATACAAGCCCCCAACCGGACTGATGCCTGGGTGGGGCTTCAAAAGGAAACCAAGGCCGGAATAGAATGAAA
Source organism: Eptatretus burgeri (assembly GCF_056783735.1). Taxonomy (NCBI): domain Eukaryota; kingdom Metazoa; phylum Chordata; class Myxini; order Myxiniformes; family Myxinidae; genus Eptatretus; species Eptatretus burgeri. The sequence goes on along the minus strand of NC_140976.1, from coordinate 62,525,486 downwards.
CCAGAATGCAATAAAACGAGTGGCAAGATAAATGAAATAAGAAAGAAAAGTCGACATAAGCTAATGAAACAGCCAACCAACAACCAATATCCTGCATGAATTAGCCAATCAAATGGAGGACGAGTACGTTATAAGGGGCCTCAATCAAAATGAATTATCAATGCACGCAGAACTGGAACAGCAGTAACTTAGAAAGATGCGCAAAAAGGAGTTTATCATCAAACAAAATACGAGGGAGTTGCTTCCGTAACTTTTTTCTCCAATATGTTAAAAAAACGACCCCTTTATTGCAGGTGATAAAAGCAATAATGAGCACATAACGTACGTCGCGATGATGTGCAGGCAGCCTGAGTCGGCATGCCTTGGGTGCCAGTGCAGCAAAGTGCCATGGAGAGGGCTGCTCGATTCAGAGCAGAGGAGCCATGACGGGCTCGCAAGAAGCGGGTGGCAACGAAGCGCTTCCTCCAGCTTCGGCACAAATCCCGCGAGGGTCTCTGAGGGAGCCGATACCTTGAGTATAAGCCTCGGATGAACGGAGAGATGAGCAACGATGTTGAGAGCTTGTTCATCTGTGCCACACAGGAATGACAGGAGGGTTCGTAATGGAGAAAGATGGATGGTGAGCAGCATGCTGAGTGAGGAAGAGAATGTGGGTTGCAGAAAGTGTAAGAGTGCAACATCTATGATATTGAAACACAAAAGATCTTGAAAAAGTTAGTCTCGAAAACAAATGTGAAATTTAGACCTTCAAAGAGACCAATCATTACAATTGAACACAACATTTTATCTAACTTAACACAATGTTGATGCATCCTGCTTAAGTTTCAAATCTGCACAAATCGTCACTGGAAAAGCCACGAGAGTCAATATCTCAAAACTTATGCTCTTCAGATCAGATATTAACCCCACGATCCTACATAGACATTTCAAGATTCTTCCATGCATATATAAGTTGGTGTAGGCCATTGTGTGTTGATATCCAAAACAAATTGTGACTGTTTTCATTCATTTGTTCAGAGCTTCCCCAGAAGCTCCTCCTGGTATAAACCAACCTCAAGTTTGAAGGTGCATCAAAAGAAAAGAATAAGCCACCATGACAATTATTGCAATACATTGTTGCCTCCTCTTTTGTATTTGACCAGACGTAAACTGCTCCCAAGGAGCTCAACAGACATCTTAAACGAGAAAATAGAAATGGATGCGAGTACATCGATGGATACGCCTCCGTCCGCATTTGATGTCAACTCACTGTTGCGTTCGATACGAATTAAAGGTCACATGAGAGACACCGGAAGAGAGAGAGAGAAGAGAGATAACATCAGATGCTTCCAACTTGAGTTATGGTCTGTAACATAATCTGCAAAAGGGCACATGACTGTTACCCTTTGACCTGTTGAACCTGAAAGGTAATCGGTGTAGCTTTGCATTACAGTCCGTACTTGTGCAAAATTTGGTTGAAATTCCTTCAGTGGTTCACAAGTTATTGTGGTAATATAAAACTTATAACAGATGGATGTTCATCATCAACAAGCAGTTGGACAACCCAAAAATAGAATGCCTCGGGCCTTCAGCTACAGAAGCAAAACATATAAAAAGAGAAATTAGTTGGAAAAGTCAAACCATTAATTATGACAGATATCACCCACTGACCTGCAGAGCGATTCCGATCTTCAATTCTTGCAAGATACTTCCCTGCAGCTAGCTCTTCTGTTGTCAGTATCACTTCTCCGCAGTACCAATCTACAAGCTGTGCTGCTTCCTCCTGTTGCCAGGAGCTCCGTCGGGCACGCAGCATTACAAAACGCCGCGCCATGTCACGGGGACCTATGGCTGGCAAAGTTGTCACGGCAACGGGCAGCAACCCTTTGGCCTGGCAGGTACACTGATACCTGCAGGAACGAGATCGGTTCGATTAGCTCGTCGAATGTTTCAGGTACGATACCGAATTCCAACTTTTGTATGAGAGTTGCTTCTCTACCGGAATAAGAGAGAGTCGACGCATGGTTAAAAATATGATTTTAAGAGTTTTCTTCTACAATCTGTGTCGGAGTGGCGACCCGTCCAGGATTGTGTCCAATAGCCAAGGAGACTGCTAAAGCAGCAGCAATGCTCTGCACGGAGTATGGTCCCAATCTCCTTCTCCTCCTTCTGCAATCACAATTGGAGCATTCCGTAATTATCCCTCGATTTCTGGCCTTTTGCCTTTGCACAGGCCGACTGGATTAACTGTGGGTACCAGGAACATTATAGCATTAATTCAGACACAGCCTCCTGATTTCTTGTGCACCCAGACACCAGTCTTCACCGTATTGGTTGTGCCAAGTTTGAGAATAAATTTCGTGCAATTGTAGTCCACGATATATTTACACTAGACCTCAGATGGAAATATTACCGGCACTCAAACCAAGTTATATTTTGCCAACATGTGGCAAATGCTCTAAGGCGTCAGGTGACGCAAACAGTAATGGATCAGCATTCGTCCTATGATGCTTACTTGGGGACCTTGAGTGTAAATCCCAATCTGCTGTGTAATGGTCTGACAAGGCAAGTATCAAACTGGAAAAAGTCAATGTATCAGGTTAATTTGGAAACTTGCACCCTTTTGGATGGAATAAGGGTCATTCAGTTCACGTGGTGATGCCGACAGCCATTGGTCCGGAGATTCCTGAGTCACATGTTGATGTTGCCACTCCCTTTACCCTCCCAAACACAGTAACAGTGTGACAAAACCTATCGATGAAATAAATAGCAGTATGACAAACTGAGAGTGATACAAATCTATTTAACAAGGAAAGTAGAATTTATATCAATGGAAACCGACAGGAAGTGATAAATTGGGGAGGAGGAAGAGCAGGGGTCTGCTCAGCCATCTGGGAAACAATTCGACTGGATTATTGATGAACATACCTCATAAACTCAGAAAATGCTTCCTCTCCTGAAGACTGAATCTCAGTTTTGAAACGCTTGGCCGAACGAGAGGGCAAAGCATCGGAGGAGGAAAACCCCGAAATGGCACGTGGCTCGGAGCAGCAAAGAGTCTTTGGGTTGAGGACTTCACAGCAAGTCCGGCTTGGAAAGTCTGAGGCCAACCAGAGCACAACGTCCGACAGCTTCCTGTGCAACACAGTCACATCGTCGTTATTGCTTAGAGGCAAAATTGGTGGAATATGGCTCCGATTTGATCTGTATTTCCTCCACAAGAACCTACATTGTTAAAATAAAAGTGCTGTACCTCATACTTTAATTTCATGAATACATTACTGTTGAAAATATGGATTCAAATAGGATTCAACGTTTACTTTTGACCACATTTCCTGCTCACATTGACCACATCTTTTGCAGCATATTGGAGGCCAACTTCTTTATCTCTTCCAACAGTGCAACAACCCATCATTACATGGAGATCACAAGTGAAGGTAAAACCAATGTTGAACTCAACGGAACCTCTCGGGTTTGACCCCACTTAACTGGAAAAATCCAGAGCTCTCAGCCAAACGAATGTGCACAATTATAATAACGAGGACAATTGACAAATTATGATTACTGGTAATATTTTCGCTTTAGGACTTGTCAAGCAGCTTGAGCAGTTTGTGAACACAAAACATACACGTGATGGCGATCAAAATCGAACACTTGCAGGAGGCATTGTCAACGACATACAACCCTACTACTCCTTAATACTCCATCCTTAAAAGTGACAGATCACAGTACAATATGAGAACGGCACTCGGTAGAGCACGTCCCTCCACCAGGTTGAACAGTGTACGTTTTGTATCCCAAAATATACTTGGCTTGTTCTTGTCACTGAACCAACTCAAACACCTACTTTTCGTCATAATGCATCCACAACTTTTGAAATATCATGTTGTGTTCTCATTTTTGGCCACATCTCTCAATTGCGAACAATTACTTAAAGAATGTAGAATCCGGATCTTCACCAAAATCGAACCAATTCATCCTTGTCACACCCCCAACCTGTCCACCACGTTTCGTCTGAATCCCTCCACAACTTTTTGAGATATCCTGCTCACAGACAGACAGACAAACAAAGAAAGAGGTGAATACATAACCTCCGTCCACCTTCAGCGGTGGAAATAATATACATGACATCCACCAAAAATGAAATGTATCCTGAACTCGATCGAAATCAGCCCTAATACTTGTGGTTCCAGACATGTTAGAAATCCCCCCATCAGGGGTGCAAGGGCTTGGTAATGTGTGCACGCACATTATTTCAAGGTCAGCAACACTACGGTTTCCGTTTTCATTGCACTTACGTCAATAAATATACCAGGAGTCTATTGTCAAAGGGAATAGAGAACAGTGATGGGTTGTAAGTTAATGGCATCCCACAAAAAAAAATTGTTTCAAATGATTTGCCTTTCCTCAACGTGTAAGTGATAACGCTGTACAAGTGATCCGTTTAGCATGAAAGCACGCTGTTCAATGTGACCTTGCAGTTTTCCACCAATGACAGACTTCAAAGCAGGCCTATCGCTCTAAATGCATTATGCTTGTTAGGCCCTTGGCATTTTCATCATCAACCCAAAATAAGTCGTGCGTTATTGCCGTTTAAACCGCTCGTTTTAAATACACTGAGTTGAGCCATCACTTTGTGTTTACTGTGACCTCAATATCAGAAAATTGAATCTCATGACAAAAGCACTTGATATCCATTTTCCTTTAAAAAAAGAAATAATAATAATTTTAGAAATGACATCATGATCAATATAGAAATGCCATATTGCCACAACTAATGAAAAGGGATTATCCTCTATTATTTTGAACAGTACAGAGAGAACAAAGTTGGATGTACTATTTTGGTCTCTCCTTATTTGTTTGACATCCAATGCGGTGCTGGTTGGTGGCAGTTGACAGAAACTGTTATTGTTTCCAGCAATGACTGTAGCTTGTGAATAATTTTATTCGTGTAAAAAACAGGAACACAGTTTTCAGTATGTATATTGTTCCGTGGAAAGGGGGAAGGATACATATAGTGCTGTGGCATGGCTGGAAAAAAAATAGGTAACCCCTCCCCAGGGTAGAACAAAGCACAACCATATTTTTTTTGGTTTATTATGATGTCTGAAGTAGGAAATGGATGGTTGTGAAAAAATATATTGGGGAAAGCATGTATTTTTGGTGGAATTTGTAATTATAGTGCCTGAAATTTTTGTGCGTTTTGGAAAATCATAAAAATGACTGTTAAATCTTCAATTATCAACCAATTTTCATCATTAAAATGTCATTTTTTACAGAATCAAGAGTATGTTGCTTTCAGATCATCTCAGTAGCTAAATCTGAATCATTAAGTTTTCAAAACTGAAAAAAATGTGATTTTACCAACTAATTTTATTCCGAAATGCTATCTTACATTTTGTTGTATACTAATATTTTTTGCTTTAACACTGAAACTAGCAACTATATTTAACAAAACATTTTGCATAAAATGGTCCTGAATGTGAAATTCACAAAGAGATCTAATCAAAATCATCACTGTCCAAGTCACTCTCATCTGCAGCAACAGGGGCTTCACGTTTGTTGTCACAGTCCATACCGAGACATGAACAGAAGTCAGTGCGAGGCAATCCTAATGCCAAACAGTGGCACTTCTGTGAAGTCTTGCATTCAGCATCCATACAGTACATGTGAGTTAGGTCTCGGACTTCAATGAGTGCAGCCTCTTTCACATAGTAAACAGGTTGCATTAAAGATGTGTCCTCATCCCATCTCCAGCCATTACCAATTGGGCTCAACTGTTGTGGTTTCGAAACTTCACATTGCATCCATATAGTTAACTGGTACTTGGCACGCAACACATGTTGAAGGAAAGCATCCTCAGTTGGAGGAAATGCTGATGCAGGTTTGTCACTCTTGCAAGCAAATTCATACCGTAACTCATCTAAGGTAGTACATAAGTTGCGATTGGATTTCCATACAATGCTAATGTGTATCGATGAGCGTCCTGCAGGTTTTCTGTCAAATCAGGAGTTGTGCACAGGGTGCTCTGAGCAGGAAGATCCTCTGCATATTGAACTAGCTTACTGAAGGCTGTTTTCTTGCCAATCTTGTAGAGACTACTGGTGCTATCACACCCAGTAAGGGGCGTGTGCAGATGGTAAGGCACGTGCTACATTTTCTCCTACATTTTGACAGATACTATGAACCGGTATAAATCTTTCCCTATTTGTTCTTTGTCTAGTGTGTCCAGAATGCACATGTATGTTAACTTTGGCAGTTTGCCTTCATTTAGATAGTGAACCAGCAAGACTAGGACATCTGTATCATCTGACTTCACTATCAGCCTTTCATGAGATGATGCCAGGTCAATGGCATGAAGAAGTATCCGAGTGTCCGCTTCTTCTTGTGTGCTGAAGAGCCGGAGAAGATTTATTTTTCCATTTGAGTCAATGGTTACAACTCTCTCAGCTTTTGGAAATCCGCCTGCAAGAGTTATACTCTGACCATTGATCAGTCCAGGTGGGTCATCTAGTATTGAATGTGATATGAATGCTGCAAGGTTTGCCTTGTTAGCAGAATTCTTTAGGAAATTCCTGTAATGTGGCACAACTCTGTCTGGAGCAATTTACATGACTTGCAACTGCAGAAGTGCCACCTCTGCGTTGTCTTTCTTGATATTTGACAGAATGGGGGACATCATAACGATCAAACACAAGGACTACAGACTTGATGTTCCATGAATTATTGAGCAGGGCAACAATTTTGCGTAAGATAAGCTGTGCAATATCCCTGAAAATGTTGAACTGCATTTCATGTATCCCTTGGAGAAGCGCCATTCCATCATATATGTAAATCCCTTGACCATCAAATGGTGGAAGCTCAAGGATTTCCTCTGTTGTTGACTCCAGTTTACTGGCTAGATCTGGTTTAACACACTTCCTCATGTTGCCATCATCATAGAACAAGGCATGTGGGATGACTGCAAGCTCATGCTGTAAGACTGTTTCCATGTTCACATTTCGCTGTTTTGGCACAGCCAGAAGCCTTCTAAATAACACTTCTGAATCAATCATCAACTTCTTGGTGTCCTTATCTATGTTAATGGACTTCTTCATGTCTGCAAAGGTCACAATCTTCTTTCGTGTTTCTGGATCCCAGAATGAAACAGCCTTAGATACTGATGCCAGCCTCTTTTCCATGAACTCTGTGTGCTTTTGACCACCCTCGTCAAGAAATCCAGCGAGACTCTTGGCTACTTCTGGGGACGCAACCTGACCTGTGATGATGTTTACCAGTTCTGAAGGCACAGTCTCTATATCAAATGGGTTCCGACTGTTGGTAATCACATTAGCCACATTCTGCACATCAGATTCATCCCTTGCTTTCCAGCTCTTTCCCAGTTTTTCCTGTACTTCCAGGATGAATATTGTTGTGCATCAGTCACCCCTATGTCAACCAATGCTTGGACATACTTTTCTTTCAGGAGAGAGAGGCTTGTCACAGTGAATTTTTGGGATAGCACTGATTTCTCAAGCTCATTCTGAACAACGTGGAATGCTTTCTCGTGTCAAGTCTGTTCTTTGTCAGATGTGGCTGCCTTCGAACATGCTGCTTCAATGTTGCGATCACTGATATAATGTCCATAACAACTCCGATGATACTTTGCATCAAAGGCAAAGAGGTCTGAATGTGTAAGCATTCGAGTATGAATCTCTTCATCATTTCGTTTGGCGGCTGCTTCCAGAACTCTCTGTCTGGTGGATTTACCACTTCCAGTTGTA